>NC_044355.1:4813764-4972802 GCF_007364275.1 Archocentrus centrarchus | reverse complement strand
CTAAATTGGGGCACAGTTTAGCCAAACTTGCAGGAATTGTACAGTGCAGTGCTATCATTGCACATCGCCATGATGTTGCCAAGTCAGCCGAGCAATTTGCCACTCTGTATCAGAAAAAATGGGCAGAGTCAATTTCAGCTGCTGCATTGGGCACGCTTCAACAAGCCAAATGGAATAAACCCCAGCTTTTGCCATTTACACAGGATGTGTCGCTGCTGCACCAGTTTCTTGCTGCTGAGTGTGCTAAATGCATGAAGGATGTGGAGGAAAAACCTAACAACACAAACTTTGGAAATCTTGCTAAGTAACTTTGACACAAGTAGTACTATTTAACAGAAAACGGCAGGGGGAAGTTTCAAAAATGGAGGTCCAGGCTTTTACATCCCGGAATTGCACAGAGCTGAACCCCGACATTATGATGTGCCTCAATGAGTTGGAGAGGAAGCTTGCAAAGTACTTTGATAGAGTTGAGATTCGTGGTAAAAGGTCAAGAATGGTGCCTGTGCTTCTCACACCTGACATGATCATAGCAATGAACCTCCTCATGGAAAACAGGAGTAAGTGTCAAGTCCCCACAGAGAATGTATACTTATTTGCACGTCCAGGTGCACTTTCCCATTACAGAGGCTCTGACTGCCTTCGCAAGTATGCAAAGCAATGTGGTGCAAAGGACCCAGAGGCACTCACGTCAACAAGATTGCGGAAGCAAGTTGCCACTTTATCCACAGTACTAAATCTAAAAGAAAATGAAATGGATCAGCTTGCTACCTTTCTTGGACACGATGTCCGGATCCACCGAGAGTTCTACCGGCTTCCAGAGAGTACCATACAGCTGGCAAAAGTCAGTAAACTGTTGATAGCAATGGAAAAAGGGAAACTGTCTGACCTGCAGGGGAAAGGACTGGATGACATTGACATACATCCTGATGGTAATATGAAACATCAGTTACAAAGATTCATATGTAACATGTGTTTGGCCTTTAATTTTAATAATTTGTCCTGACTATTTTTACCCAACCAGATAAGGTTGCCACGACTGACGACGATTCTGATGAAGAAACCATTCCTGACCTGCATCAGCAGAGAGGTGTTGTGGCTTTTTCAGTATGTTTTAATAACAAAGTTCTCAGAGGACATGTTGTATAGATACTTTACTTAATTGTTACGTTTCCAAGGTTCAAGAAATGAGACTTCTGGGGACCCAAAGCACCTACCTGACTCAACCACATTGAGCAACATGGAGGCCACTTCAGATTCAGTCATGTTGGACCACTTGGAAGGCACGTCGACAAAAAGCATCGTCAGCACTGAACCAACAGGTGAAAATATGAAATACACCCAAATATGGTGAATGCAGTGAATAAAATAAGTGAACGTACAGTGGATATAAAAAGTCTACACACCTCTTTTCAAATGCCAGGTTTTCATGATGTAAAAAAAATGACAGCAAGACAAATAATTTCACAACTTTTTCCACCTTTAATGTGACCTATAACCTATACCAGGGGTCTTAAAGTTGCGGCCCGTGGGCCGCATCCGGCCCCGCCCCTTACTTCCGGTCCACGATTTGATGTAAAAAATCAATCAACAATTTGGCCCTTTAAGTTACTTTTTTGACATTTCGCTTTCCTCTCCAATTAAGAGGAGTTAGTGAAATGTCAAAAAAGTAACCCTATACAATGCAATTGAAAAATAAACTGAAGCCCTTAAAGGGGACAAATATAAAATAAAAAACTTTAAATAACCTGGTTGCATAAATATGCACACCCTTAAACTAATACTTTGTTGCAGCACCTTTGGCTTTTATTACAGCAGTCAGTCTTTTTGGGTAGGAGCCTATCAGCGTGCCACATCTTAATGTGGCAATATTTGCCCACTCTTTGCAAAACCACTCCAAATCTGACAGATTGTGAGGGCATTGCCTGTGCACAGCCCTCTTCAGGTCACCCCACAGATGTACGATGGGATTCAGGCCTGGACTCTGGCTGGACCATTCCAAAGCCTCAGTCTTTTTCCGGTGAAGCCATTCTTTTGTTGATTTAAATGTGTTCTTTGGGTCATTGTCGTGCTGAAAGATGAAGTTCCTCTTCAGCTTTCTAACGGAAGGCCGAAGGTTTTGTGCCAATACTGACTGCTATTTGGAACTGTTCATAATTCCCTCCACCCTGACTAAGGCCCCAGTTCCAGCTGAAGTAAAACAGCCCCAAAGCATGATGCTGCTACCACCATGCTTCACTGTAGGTATGGTGTTCTTTTGGTGATGAGCAGTGTTTTTGCACCAAACATACCTTTTGGAAAAGTTCAACCTTGTTTTCATCTGACCATAACACATTTTCCCACGTGCGTTTAGGAGATTTCAGATGTCTTTTTGCAAAATTAAGCTGGGCTTGGATGTTTTTCTTTGTACCTACCCCATAGCCCAGACATATGAAGAAGATGGGAGAGTGTTGTCACACGTAGTGCACAGCCAGTACTTGTCAGAAATTCCTGCAGCTCCTTCAACGTTGCTGCTGGTGTCTTGGCAGCCTCCCTGACCAGTTTTCTTCTCATCTTATCAACTTTGGACGGACATCCTGTACTTGGTAATGTCACTGTTGTGCCATATTTTCTCCACTTGATGATGACAGTCCTCACTGTATTCCATGGTATATTTAATTCCTTGGAAATTCTTTTGTAGCTTTCACCTGACTGATATCTTTGAATAATGAGATCCCTCTGATGCTTTGGAAGCTCTCTGCGGACCATGGCTTGCACTGGAAGATGTGGCTACACAAATGTCAGGAAAAGCCTACTAGAACAGCTGAACTTTGTTTTGGGTTGATCAGAGGCATTTTAATTGGTGACAGGTGTGTGCTGACTCCAATTTTAACATGAGTTTGAATGTAAACGGTTAAATCTGAACACAGCCACATCCCCAGTTATAAAAGGGTGAGCACACTTATAAAACCACATTATCTCAGGTGTTTTTAACTTCACCTCCCTGAAAGATTTGTTTTTTCAGTTGCGTTGTACAGGTTATAGGTCACATTACAGGTGGAAAAAGTTGTGAAATTATTTATCTGGATGTGATTTTTTTTTTTTAAATACATAATGAAAACCTGGCATTTGAACAGGGGTGTGTAGACTTTTTATATCCCCTGTGTTATGAAAATAGTATTCTTTTTAAAGATGTGTATATTTATTATGATACATATTCCATCTTTTCAGATTCACAGCAGGACACAGCAATTATTGTGGGTACATCTTTGAAATGCTCCAATGAAAAGCAAGGTAAAAAGAGCATTTTATATTCACATTTCTATCTAGATTATCTTATATTAAACATTTTTCATCATCATTATTCTTCAGTAAAGACATTTTATTTTGTTTGCATATATGACAGCTGGGAAGGTGAGAAGCAAGTGGACAGATGATGAAGTGAAGGCTGTCGAACGGCATATGTTACATTTCATAACAAGGTGCAAGGTACCAGGTAAAAGGGACTGTGATGCCTGCCTTCAGGCAGAACCAGTAGCTCTAAAAGACAGAGACTGGGCTGGAATAAAATACTACATACACAACAGAATCGTAGCATTAAAAAGGAGGATGAATAAATAGAACTATAAACTCCTAAACTTGACTCTGGTGCAATTTTATCAGTGGTAGGAGATTTTATTTTCATTCTCTGCTTTTGTAAGGTGCTCAGTTTTGTCAGTTCTTTATTTAGTTGTTCATGTAATTTTATTTATCTTTTTTTTAAAATAGCACAATGTTCAAGAAACCTTATTGTTTCAGTTTACTTTTGTTACCAGCAATTAAAAAAAGGAAAAACTCAAGAAAGTCAGTTTTTTTGTTTTTTTTTTCCTCCCTTTCCACATGAATGCCATCTACAACATTCATAAATGCCGTACAATAACGATTAAACAATAGACTTACCATATTCTTAGACTATGTCTCTTTTAAGTCCCAGAACAGCTCAGATTTACTATCTTCTAATAACAAATATCTGATTTATTTCAAATGTTACTTGACTGGCGAGTGTGATGAATATACAGCTATGCTTCTTATGCAGATATTTCAAACAGGCCATCTTGCAAATACTGACACTGTAGTTATCTGGTCTCCATAAGTCACGTATACTCGAAAAAATTGTGTGTATCTCTGGGTCTTACAATTCACTTAGACATGAAATAACTGTGTGAGAGGTTATAGTCCTCATAAGTCACATAAACCTGACAATGTCCCCATAAGTCGCATAAAAATCAGGTTTGACCAAAATATGGCTTTAGCTAAAATCTAAATAGATGACTGCTTTCCTGAGAGCATGGGTCAAAAACCATTTGATTCTCAGGCCTCTAGAACCTTTGGAAAGGCACGTTCCCATTTGTCCTATTTTTGTCATACGTCCTTATATTTCACGAAAACACGTATGTGTGTGTGTGTGTGTGTGTGTGTATGGGGTGGGGTTAAGTTGTGCTTGAAGTTGTGCTGAACGCACTGATATTTGGTGTTCGGTGCCTTGCATAATAATGAACAAGGTCCAGAAACTTAATGATTAGAAAAGAAACTACCACATGTGATCAGCTTCGGCCCCTTTCCTAAATTTGTGCACTTGTGTTACTTAAGGATAAACTGACCCCATGTGTTGTGTTTTTTTTTTTTTTCCCAGTGACCACATCAGTCGAGTAGATTTTAAGCACTGGCTCAGCAGTGCTTCAACATGAATAGGACATTTAGCGGACTGCTGACTGGGACCTGTGTTGTGCCTCACATGTGGTCTGTGACCCCTCATTTCAAACAGTGTTGAAAAAAGAAAACAGGATGCATAAACCATTTGACTCGGCCCATTTACGTGTGTGACTCAAGGCGATGGGGCAAGTCCGGGCTTGTAGAAAAGAAAATAATTCACCGATGGTCGAAGCCTCCTGTGCCTGCTGTGTTCAGTCCATGATCTAATGTGCAGCCCTTTAAAGGTGTAACACAAACTTTTTACCCCTGGCTTACACACATGAATTTAGTCATTTCCCCCTCTTCCTGTGAAACCATCATTTTAACACAGAACAAGGTTTTTGAGGATTTAATGTGTTTGTAGAATTAACTGTCTTTTTAAATTTTAAACACTACAATTGCACAACAGAACAACAAGTCATTTAACAAGTCAAGTTGATTTTATTTATAATCCATCCATCCATAAAGCCAACATAAGCCTGATAGAAATAAAAGTGATGTGTCATCTTTTTGCCTCGTAGTGTTTTGTGACAAAGTTTCCGCTTTGAAGCAATATTGAATGTGGTCCCCAGAGTCAAAGTCAGCAGGTGACTGCTCTGTGTGATATTTACTCCACACAATCAAGACTGTAATGAGTAAAAGCACACAGAAGTGGAATTACTCAAAATAATATTTGTGCTTTGATACTTTTTATGTTTTTAAGTTTAAATGTAAGGTGAAAACAGAAGAAAAATTATGAAGTTGAGTTATTGTTGATAAAAGCTTTGCTGTTCTATGATTAATCTAGAATTAAGGTGATGATAATAATTTAGTGGAAGGTTAATTGTCTCCCCCGACTCAAACATCTCAAGAGGGAGAGCAATGCAAAAGCAGTACAGGTCTTCCTTGAAGTGTCTTTCTTTAACTTAAGCTTAACTATCCTGAAATCACTTCATTCATGCTTTCAGCAAATGTATACAGTAGCATGTGACCATTATTGTAAAAGCCAAATAGTATATCTCTTGTAATGTGAATAATTGTTACCATTTTAGCCACATTCATGTAGTCAATTTGACAGCTTACATATAAGAAAGTATAACAACTAACTAGTGGCTTCATGTATTTTGGGCTGGATGGATATCTGACGGTCTCAGAGGGGTATGAAGATCTAAGTCCCCTGGCAGACACATGACACTCCCAGTGATAATCTAATTCTCCTTGGGGATTATGTGACCTTTACGTCCTACGGCCATATGGAGCCCACATCTGTCACCTTGATATGTAGCCATGACACATCACTCAACTGCCATCTCCAGCTTGATATGCATTTACTGCTGGGATTCATAGTCATGCAATAAAAACATGCAACAGGCCTTTCCCACAGGTGCCAAATTCAAAGGTGTAATATTAACATTAGCTCTGTTGCTCTTAAATGTCCCAGTAATGAGACAGCATGCATGACACCAATGATTTAAGTGACCAATGCTTTCTGCAAATTGCTCAGTTGAGTCAGATTCAGCAGTTCAATATCACTGAGTTCAACTTCAAGCTCTTTTTCCTGACTTTACATTTAGATTAAATTAAGTGTGTGAACACAAACAAATGACACTGTGAAATAAAAATCATCACACTACACACTATGAAATAACTGACATATCATTAATTTGCATTTAACTTTATTATTATTATTTTTTAATAAGTAATGCTGCAGTGTCTTACTCTAGCCTGACTCACACGCCAGTGAATTCTACTGTGTGGATCAACTCTGTAGTGTTAGCAGTGAGCCAGAGAGAGAGACACCATTGTAACATTACATGAATTGTACATTTATTGGCTTTAATATAGAGCAGCTAACAAAAGGCACAACATTTAAATGGCTGCTACACTGATACTAGTGCAAATCTTATAGTTTTCTTTATAGTAACTTAATCACTGCTGTCAGCATCTACTTCACAGTCACTGCAGCTACTGATAATATTTTCACATACTTCACAAACTTCTCTAAAGCCCTGTGTAACATACTTTTTTTTAAAGTGAAAATGTCAGTTGGTTCCAGGAGCATCACTCCACCCTAGATTTCTGCCATCTGTGTGTGTGTGTGTGTGTGTGTGTGTGTGTGTGTGTGTGTGTGTGTGTGTTTGTGTTTTAAACCTCTTTTTAGGGGAAAATCTAAAAAAAAATGGCTTATTTCCCTGGAAACATCTTTACTGCTTTTATTTTTGGACTTTATAATTTTAAAATAGCAGACTAAAGGCTAAAAAAAAAAAAAGCTCTGATTTTCCAAAGCTTGAATTCATCATTAGAGACCCAACAAGTTCACCTCCAGGGTTAGCAAATCACTGCTAGTTAACTGGATGACACAGGAATCAGTGAAACTTTGATCTTCTTTCTAATAAGGATGCAGTCCCTTATGGCCATCTGTGCTGCAAGTTTGCTAATAATAGTGTCAACTATAAGAATCTTGTCAGAATTCATCAGTCCTGGACCAGCAACATATTTGCCAGCATGCCCTGCATGTATTATAGGAGACATGCAACACACTATCACTGGCCGAAGGGTGTCTGCAGGTGAAGCAAGGCACTTATTCAGTATTCATTTGCTGTGCTATTTAAAAAGCACACTGTAAAGCAGAGGTCATGACAACTTGGATAAGTGGAAGGAAACTGGATGGATGGATGGATGGATGGGTTTCATAAGCCTATATATTTGATTTACAGCAGGATGTTTAATGTATAGTGTATTATAGAGTTCAGGGTAAATGCAATAACCTTTCATCTTTGTGTGGTAAGGTGGAGTGGTTAAATGTTGGATGTAATGAGGAGATGAAAGCTGAAATGGGAGACATCTGTCAAATGACTTAACCTACAGTATATTTAACATAAAGCTCTCCTCTGCTGTGCTGCTTTGTAAATGATGCCTTGACCCATGATTAACTCTACCTAAATTCAAGGACCTTACATTCCCAGAAACAACAGCTAATTCTCTGAAAACCACCACTGCAACACCCTATAATTATCAAAACACAACATGCACCCATCAATTTGGCCTTTCCATCCATGTACCGTGAACCAATTAGGGACGCTGGAGATATCATCTAGATGGGGCTGCCAAATTTCCTCCATCAGGCAGAGCTCCAGCACAGTAATAAACAACCTCAAGCTAAGATCAATTCACAGGCTGCATGTTGAAATTTAGAGTCAGCTGCCAGTTACAGGAGATGGATGGCTGCTAATGTGAAGGCCCCGAAAGCTGTAGTGAACCATTTTGTAAATAAAATAGGATAACTTGATGAAAAATAGTACAGTAATTTAACAATTCTTTAAAAAAAATTGTGAGTAGTAGCATTGTCATGATGTTTCAGGTATAGTAGACTATGTTTTCATGAGACATCTGTCAGGCTTGTGTAAAGAATATCTTTTATATCTCTTTTTTAGTTTTTTTAGACTCGTTGAGATCATGCATAGTGACCAAAGCGTTAATGGGGGGCATGATTACAAAACCTGCAAGCCACTTCAGGGAAACTAAGAAGAATAGATGCAAAAATCTCCCCCCCAAAAAAGTGCTGCAACAGCCCTTTACTGTTTGATGAGTTGGAATCAAACGTTCGGACAGTATAATTTAGTTAGGAGTGATGGAAAATGACAGTGCCAGACCACTAGTGTGGCTGCCATTGGCTAAAGTGCTGGTGGTTGATATCTGAGACAATGTCAGTGGGTATTCAAGCTCTTGGGTACAGACAGTGGTGAAAGTTTATTAAAAAAAAAATCTACAAAACAAGCAGAAATAAATTAAACACGAGAAAACATGAAAACTTGAATTCAAAGTTGATTTGCTGTGCTTACATCAATCAAAAATCCGTTCAGTAACTTGTCATCAATTCAGTAAAGCCAGGAATGCATTTAATTAGCGAGCTTTAAAAATACAATGCTAGTTGTATTTCTAGCTTTTTCATTCTTGGTGTGAAGCCACACTGCCTCTGTCTCTTCCTGTTTGTGTGGCTACTTCGTTTACAGGTATTGGACTGAAGGTGTGACTTGTGGCTGCCACATTTGCAACAGCTGGCAGTTGTTATAGAAAACACCTTCTTGGAGCTCAGTTTCTGATGTGTTCTCTTGATTGAGTCATTTTACTATGTTTCATTCATGTGTCTGCTCATCTTAGCTGCTATGATGCCTGGTAGGAGTTTCCATGTTGTGCTGAGGGAGGTTAATGGCCAGTAGTTGGATGGGACTGGTCCCTTTTGGGGATCAGGACTGTCCGGCCTTCGATCAGCCATTCTGGGTGTGTCTTAGCCTTTAGCAGCTGGTTCATTTGTGCTGCCAGGCCCTCCTGGAGTGAAGTTAACTTCTTTAGGCAGTAGGTGTTTATCATGTCAGTGCTTGGTGCTGTCCAATTCTTCACATGTGAGACTCTTTCCTCTTTTCCTCTTTTCTTTCCACTGTGATGGTTAATGGAGCCTGTTCATGGAGGTTGCTGTGGTCTGCTCTTAGATCCACTATATCACTTCAAGTGGTTAGCCAAACCAGTGAGGCTTTGCTTGGCAGTTTCTAAGGCCTCAGGTATGGACAGCCTGTTGTACTTCTTAGGCACCCATTTCTTCATCACACCTTTTTGCAGCTCTAATAGCAGGTAACTTTCCTCCGTGCTGCGTTGACTTTGGCCTCTACTTCTCCATAGAGAAGCTCCTTGTGGCTTCCATTCATCTTATAGCCAAGCATCTCAAGGATCACTGTCACTGTGGTATACTGGTTGGTTTCAGTGATGGTCACAGTAGGGATTGTCCACAATGCTGCATTCACATCTTCTAGTAGACTTTCAAAGTCATGGTAATCGCTATGGAGGTTGCAGGTTTCCAGCGTAGCCACGATCTTCTCTTTCAGGTCAGCTGCTCTCACATTCAACGTAGCAGTCATTCTTGGAGCTTGGTACCCAATCTCAGGGTGTGGGGATGATGATATCTTATTCCTGACCTGATGTTCTGGTTCCCCCTTACTGGAGCATTTGTGTTGTATCTCATCAATCTCTAGTTGTGACAGTAGTCGTGATAGTAGTTGCTTCTTGCGGATGTTGAAACACTGAGATACTAGGTTTTTTTGTGTGTTAATTGGTTCCTTTCTGTGTGGAGTTTGAATATTTTCCCCATGTCTGCATGGGTTCTCTCCCAGTACTCAACGACATGCATTTTAGGTTAATTGGTGATTCTAAATTGGCTGTAGGTGTGACTGTGAGCATGAATTGTTGTCTATCTCTCTGTGTTAGCCTTGCAGTAGACTGGCATCCTGTCCAGGGTGTACCTTGCTTCTAGCCATATGGCAGCTGGGACAGGCTCCAGCCCAGCCGTGACCCTGAATTGGATAAGTGGAAGAGGAGGAATGGACGGATGTATATCCATACAACATATATTTTTCAAGACATGATTGATAATTTGAGAAGTCCAACCAAGTGGGTTATAGAAACTCTTTCCACAACCATCTGTGAAAATGCATCTGTGAAACAATTCATTGAGGACTGTTTTTATTATGTTCCTGTGATTATTTGGACGGATGTGTAGGGGGCTTAATCTTTTCAGCTACTGAGGCATGCAGAGGCAAGGTCAAAGCTGCAGTTTATCAGAGGTTATAGGGATTTTGTTAAATGTGTCTTTGTGGGCAGAATATTTGAACTGAGTGTCTTGTATTGCAAAAAATGATTCATTTATAAAGGAGGCAGAAAAAGAATGCCCTTGTGCCTCAACCTTTGGTCAAAATAAGTCCAAAAGCCTCTGCAGAATCATACATTATTACCTTTATTGCTGTGAATCACTGATGTAGAATCAGCTCTAGACTACAACATGTCAGCAGTTACAGCACGGTTCTTAGTAAGGTTTTTATTTTTTTAACCTGACAGAGTATTTCATAAAAAAAAAAAAAATCCTAAATTTGAATGCAGAATAAGAGTTTATTTTACTTCAGAGAGAAAATTATTTTAAAATTGGTTAATTGCCAGAAGTATTGTGCTTAAGAGCAGAAGGGCACGTGGGTGAAGGATGGAAGGGCTGGATTCAATTGTACACATCCACACTCACACATCCACAAACACAACAAGAGCCAGACCAACTGCCCATATAATGTCACATCTCATGCCAGTGCAGTGAGGTTTCCTTTGCAAAGAAACACTCCACCAACAAAGGAAGACAGTCTGTTTAATATTATAAAAGCCGCACTGGGAGCCGGCAAGTTTATGCAGTAGCATCTGGCGTCACCGCAGATTCCTGCCAGGGCGCACATTAGATCAGAGTAATTGGCCAGGACAGCAGTGTGAGATGGACAAATGAAAACCTCCTCCTGGGTGACCTGATGGCCAAGGGGAGAATGAACAGTGCTGCTCAGAGCCTGATAAAGAGCTCGTGGAGTGAAAAACACACTTTTTCCCCACAACATATGCTTTTAGGGACAAATGCTGACTGCTCGTCAGGTAATGTTTTGGATTAAAATGTATACGCATACATAATCATTATTATCATTTTCTACTGTTCATGTAATTCTAATATGCGAGTTTACTCAGTCATACACAGTCACAAGATCCTATTGCAAACCATGGTTAAGTGTTTCTAAGTTTGTAATTTAGACTTCCACTTGGTCATTTAAAATCCACTCGGAATTTAATCAATTCAGGGTTTAAATGCATCACTTTACATTCTGTTATATACTTTGAACGAGAAATGGTTGTGTAATCGGCCTCGGGGTATTTTTCCCACCTCATATTACATTTGATGGATAAATCCAGCAGATTGCTGACTGGAATATTAGCATGTAAATAAATATAATGTCTCATTGGCCTTTTTTTGGTCTAACAAAAAAATTATGGCTTGCCCTTGGCATTATTATCTACCAGGTCATTTTCTATGTACTCGGTAGATAATACCTCAGTGTACTGTACGTCAGAATAAATCCAAACCCCGTGCTTAAAAACAAAAAAAAAATCCTTTCAATAATATAATATGCTACAATTTTCTATTTAAATAAGGAAGCTCTCTATTCACGTTATTTGGCAATACTGTTCAGTTTTACTGGAAACATTTTAGAAGCTAAACATTTATTTTCATGAGCATTGTGTGCCTTTGGTTTGGTACTCTGGTATTTATCTCAGTGGTCGGATCAACATTTCCAATCCCAAGTAGTGCATATTCAGATAGAAATGGAAGAATTTATTTTTGCTATATAAAATGCACAAATAGTTGTAGCAAAAGTAGAGATAAATAATACTGGCATACAGAAAATGAAACCATGAGAAAAATCAAAATATAAAAATTAGAAACAAAATGGAGGCTAATACTACTGTACAGTGAAATATGTAGTAAACAAGGCATCTTGGACCTAAATTCCCTTTCATTAAACAAATAAATATTTACTATGAACAGCCTCAAATGTTGAAATGGTTTGATGGCAGGCATTTCTTAAGGAAGCAGGTTTAATTTAATCTTGCTGAGATGGATCAAATTAAGACTTAAAGAACTACTTCGAACTGATTCTGCATGTGCAACTTTTATCCTTAAAAACTTTGGCAGAAAATGCACACCGATAAAGAAAAGAAACGTAAACAAAATATTTACACATAATGCAGTCTCATTAGTGATGCATTTCAAACTATACTGTGGCTGTACATTGCCACAGATTAAATCTGTGGTAAAACAAGAGGGGAGGAAAAGAAAACAGCTCTGAAAAACCACCTTTTTTTTTTTTTTGCCTTGATGGTAATAATAGAGGAGCCAAGGGAGTAAGTGCGGCTGGAGCCAGCTCACTTATAGACATAAAAAAAGGACTTGAACAAAGAAGCTCCCATTTTTCATGACAGTATCAGCCCACACTGACTGAACTTTAAAAAAGACCTCAGGAAGAAGAGGCACAAATGCCTCAGTGTTCTTATCTCAGAAGAATGGAAGAAAATAGTCTTCAGAGCTCATAGGTAATGGTCCAGATCTGCTCCAGTGATTTTTTATTTTTTTTTTGGCCTCTCTAAAATGCACTCAGAGCACTCTATTGGTATTCCACAGCAGTCAAATCCATTCGGAAGATTTATTAGATTCCAGTCTGTTCTGCTTCATCCAATTAGTAAAAGGACAACAGGATAAAAGGGGAATCTTGTTAGCTTCCAGTGGTAGTGGATGAGATAGGAAGAGCGGCAGAGCTTCATTTCTAACATCCCGTGTGCTTCCGTTGGCAGCTATTACACATGTCTGAGGTCAGTCAGAATCATCTTTACACACACAGGCACACTCCTCATGGTGCTCCAAGGCCACATCAGTCATGGACTTCTGCAGGCCTCTTCCACCACTTCGATGTTTCAGCAGTAGAACCTGTTTGAAAAGAGGATGCTTAAGTTGACAGATGCCAGCAATTATTTATTTTAAACATGCTTAGTGGATTGGTTATTTAGAAATTAAACTGTTGTTTTGCACAGAGCCTTGGAATCACAGTGTGCAAGATATCTTGTATTTAATGGTAAAGCATGCGTTTAAATCTGTTATTTGTTTTCTGGCTGGTCATTTGACAAAAATGTTTAAAACTTAGCTTGATTCATATACACAAACCAAAGGTTTTAGAAAACTGGCATCTTCCACTTTTGATTGAAACACAAACACTTTGAGACTTGTAAATAATAACTTGGTATGCAAGTGGTAAACTGTGGGAAAATTAGATCACCAAAAACTGAAAATTCCCAAACCAAGAAATGACAAGTGTTTATAAAAATAGCTTCATGCAGCAGCCTGAGTACCAAAAAAATAAAAGAGAAGCTTGTAGCAGACTGGAGAAATCTGCCTTCTAAAAACAGAAGTTAATGCAAACAATTCCTACTTACTACTACCTTTTGTCTGCACAAACAACCTATTTCACCTCCTGACATGTTAGTAAGAGAGAAAGTAGAATCCATATTTTTATCAGAATGAAAAGTAAAAGGAAAGTAACAGGGGAAGATACCAAGATAAGGATCCAAAACAGGTAGCCAGGAGGTTTTAAATGAGGAAAGACCAGTTTCCAGACTTAAACCTCATTGACTTGGTTTGGAATGAACTGAAAATGAAGCCACTGATGAGTCTGAAATTTAAGATGCATTTAGAAAGATTCCAAAATAACTTTAAAAAGTTATTATTATCTATGTGTTCATGTTCTTTTATGTTTATTTACCCTTTTGTTTCAGAGTACACTGGTACATTACTCTATGTACATTTTAACAAATTGTGGAGATTGACTGACAGGACAAAGTCAAATGTTTTTATTGTTTCTAAATTAACCTGAGTAAAACTGCAGTAATATACAAGTATTCCATAATTAAAACCCTTGTTTAACTGTAAATATGTGCACAGGTGTCTTTGACGTCATTTTGTGGTCAAATGAAAACTTACTAACAAACTGAACATCAAATGGCTTCCATCACATTATGATTAAGTCGATATTTACCTCATGATATTTCTTTGTAACTCTGGCAGGAGTGCACTGGCAGTCATAGCAGCGGTGGGAGCAGCAGGCGCAGTTTCCACCACAGCGCTTCACCAGGAGGCAGCCGGGCCAGAAAATGGCATCTGTCCTTTTCAGCTCTTCACGCAGGGATACGGAGAAGTTACGTGGAGTGCAGCTGTACAGCTGAACTTCTTCCCTCAGAAGATTGAGATCAGCTCCACCTCAAAGACATCAGATATTTTCATTTCAACACATCACCTGCATTCATTTATTATATGCTCAGATATTCTTTTAATATTAAACATTTTTATTACTATACAGTATGGTAGCTGGCTTGTACTGAGTTGCTTATATTTCTTTTCTATCTTTCCTGTCTAAATTGAATTCTAACATACATGTTAATAATTTCCTACCTCTGGCCTTCCTAGTGTGGATGAACGATTTCCCCAGCACATGCCATGTAGGTTTGTACAACTCCTCCATATCCATCTGCCACCTTTCTGGTTCCAGATACTTCATGACCTCCTCTACAGTGATCAGCTCTGCCACAGCCTCTGACAGCTCCTCGATGTCCTGCAGGGATGGAGGGAGAACTGCAGGGGCTTTGGGCTCTGATACACTCTGTGGGAAAACCAACAAATCAAATGAAGAGGGATGGAACAGACGGGTCATTTGCATACCAAGGTACAACAGTAAATGTATTTTTAATATAAAGAGTCCAGCTTGCATTGGCTTCAACTCTGAAAAGAGAAAACATCTTTGAACAAGCATGAAATAAATACATAACTTTCTCAATAATATCAAGTTTGAGACACATAATAAGGTAAAACTAATTATCTCATTACACAAACTGCCTCAAGGATACTTACATCTCAGCCACTTTGTGTGACATTTAAAAACTTGGAAGTGTACTCTAGTCTATGAATATTAAAACAGGATAATTATAGAGAAGGAACAACTTTGTCACTGGTGACAAAATGCAAAAAATTACCGTAGACTGCTATTGCACATTTTATATCATGATAAAATATAAGATTTACATTGAATTATGGGTCATTAATTATACAGTGGTTTGGACTTGAGTTGAGTTATACAGAAATCGTGACAGCCCACCGTCACCGGGGCCCAATTTAAGCTTTGTGTTTGAAAAACCATGTTTCAATTAACAGTAACTGCAGCCCCTGAGGATCGCAGACACATACAGGAATTTCCACACTGGACTGAATTGTAAGGTATTTGCCTAAATTTGACACAATTATACTCTTCTGGAAGCAATAATATTTTAATTAAATAGTCCACTGGGTCGCCAAGGTGTTAGCTTCCTCTAAAGGTAAATAAGAGATTTCTAGACTGAAGTTCATTTCAGTCCAAATAAAAATGAAAAGAAAGAAGAGACAAGACCCAAAATCCCAACTACATCACACACAACTAAAACTGTTGTAGTTTAAGACTGAAAAGGTACACGGTAAAACTCCTTTTACACCCATTACATTTACAACCATTAGTCCTCACCCTTCACCCAGCATTGGAGCCTATTTCAAGACTACACCTGCCATACCGCTGATACAACCCTGAAAATTGCAGGTCACAAACTGGGTCAGATGTTGAGGAACCAGGAAATACTGAAGATAAGTGGTCTACTGGAACAAGGATACGGCATAAATGAACATGAGCTGAGAACTGTTGGAATGCTACTACACATGTAATCCCTGTGAAAGGGGTTGCACGAAGAGGATGTAGGACCTATGGATTCTTCGAAATCCAACATCCAGACTGACTTTGAAACAACTCGTAGCTCAGTGTTCCAACATTCGCAAGAATGCTATCGCAACTAGAGACTGACGAGGTACAACACAAATGCTAGGGAGATATCATTATCCCCACACTCCAAGATTGGGTACCAAGCCCCAATAATAACTGGTACATTGAATACCAGAGCAGCTGACCTGAAAGATAAGATCGCTAAGCTGGAAACCTAAGCTGTCAAATGAGCTCACATCTCTGTCACCTCTTTTTCTCACTTTGTATACCAGCATTTATCTGTATAGCTTTTGTCGGCAACAGTATTATTTTTTTCAAGCTCTCGACTCTCCAGTGAGCTACAGTGAGCAGTCACGGAGAAGATTGATACCTGGTGCGTTGTGTTTCCCGTGAGAGAAGAGGCTAATCTGTTAGACCTTTCAGTCTTGTGATGGTGCATTTGTCCAACATGTCAGCTCGCTGGTCTCTCTAATCTTACGTGACTGACAGGTAGAAGGCAACATTGTGACACTTACAACAACAGCAACATAAAAAAAAAGAAAAAGTTTGAAAACACTGAACACGTCAGCTTCTGGCAGCTGTGTTTTAAAGCTTTTGGAGAGGCAGAAATATATGAAAAGAAGAAGAAAAAAGACACCAGAAACCTGCATCTTCCTTTTAATGACTTATAGGAGAGAATTACAAGGGAATAAGTGAGATGAGTGAAGGTTTTCCTTCTTGGCACTAACCTTGTGAAGATATGTGGCTCATCAGCTATTTCTGTTTTCCCCCCAAAATAAAGAAATTGTTTACACAGTAGATATCATATACTTCTGTTGACTACTGAAGTACATTACATCTCAGCATATGGAGGCAGTAAGATTAAGATAGATATATACTCCAGTCAGCTGGGCTAGAGGCAATTAAACTGTAAAAAAAAAAGATCAGGAAGCGCTTTGACATCTTCACAATGAATGAAAAGGTAGAACACCAGCACTGATAAGATTTATTGGCAGCATAAATGTGTTCAAAATCCAAGCCCCTTTGGCAATGACTTTAAAATGAGATGCCAGTGGTTTGACATGGCTGCACCACAGGCTGGAAAAATACAGCTGACGCACAGCTGTGTTCACGCCACAGATTTGAGTCATACTAATGAGGTTTCTTTTATAACCACCGAGCATATCTTTGGTTTATTTGGCACCAACTGAGATAAACAGTCACAAATGTGACAGGAATATTTATGGGAAATGGAATGGTCATATAGCACCATAAGAAAGAGTGATACAGTATTTCCAGACAACAGACAGAATCTGTGATTCTTATTAGTTGAGCCTTGGCAGCGGCTAACTGCATGGAATGGAAGCCATTAACAGCTTGTGAATGTCGATGGTGCAACGCTCCCCCAATTAGCAGCTCTCTGCAAACTCAGCATCAGAAAGAGAAGCCAAGCAATCCTCCAGAGACACATCAAGATGGTATGAATAAAGCTATAAGTAGCAGATGACGGAGCTCATTTAAGAGAACTCAGGAACAAAGTGCTTACATGGACCACCGTGACTGAATTCACAGCAGTGTCTGTGTCAGGTGTAACACATAAACTCTTGGTGTACAAACAAATTTGATGCATTCTATAATGTCTTTTCTGGGTTAAATAAAATCATTAGCTATAGAAAAAAAATGTGCACGTTCCAAAGTAACTGAAGCTCCTCAAGCCATTTTTTAGCACGTGCAGCTGATGCATAATTAAGATTTATGATGTAAGAATTTTGATTGTCTGTATAAAAACATAATCACTGCCACTTCACAGGATCTTCATTAGTTGTAATTTTGCGGTAAAATAACATATAAAACAGAAATGGCTAAAACAAAGTGGGTGAAATGACATTTAACAAAGGCTTTCGGCTGATTCTTTCCTTTTTCTAAAACCTTATTTTGTTTTTTTAATAAAGCGTATAGTTTGGGCTGAGCCTGAATCATCCCTTAGTTATGCTGCTGCAGACAGGCTGCTTGGGGACTTCTCATGATGCACTGAGCATTCTCCTCCACTCAACCCTTTTCACTCCTCGTGCATTTTTAAGCCACTACTGCATGTCTTTAAATTTCGTCTTCTCTCTCTCTCTCATAGTTTTGTCCTTGTCTATCTAGACTTTTCTTTCCCCTCACCCCCCAATTAGTCATGGCAGATGGCTGCCCCTCCCTGAGCCTTCTTCTACCAGAGGTCTCTTTCTGTTAAAAGGGAATTACTTACCAAATGCTTACTTGTAGGGGATAGTCTTTTTTTTTTTTAAGTCATGTCTGGCAGATATTGCAACCAGAATTGTGATCTGAATGCACTGCTGTGCTAGACATATTTACTCTTCCAAGATGAGCTCTCTAGATTCTCTATGGGCTTCTCTTGTTAATGTTGTCCTATTATTTTATTTATGTGTGTTATTTATACATATACATATACAGGGTTGACAGGCTGACAGAGAAGAAAAAAAAGGAGAAAAAGGAGAAAGTAGGAAAAGGGGATACCCCAGCAAATAGCATATAAATACGAACAAACAATACCTGGAAAAATAAATACATAAGGAAAAAAAAAAGACAAGACAGAAACAAAGCATGGTTACACAAACCAACAATGCTGCTATATCGTACTTGCATGAGTAAGTGTAGGGGATAGTCTGACTGTTGAGATTTTCTCTTTAATACTGTAGGCTGCTTTCTTTACAATATAAAGCCCCTTGAGGTAGAGCTGTTATGAATTAGGGCTGTATAGATAAAATTGAATTGACTTGATATATCGAGATGAAAGATCTACCTCAATGCAGTACCCAGGTCAGTCAAAGTGCTAGTGTATGAATTTGCTTTGTGTCTAAGAGCCTGAGAGTACAAAACACAGAGAAAATAATTTCTTGGATGAAATCATCTCCTGCAAACAGAGAACATGTTGCAACATTGTAATAAAGGGATGGAAGGTATCTTTGTATGAAAGTGTACACCAATACCAGTTGAAGTTTAACATGATTAATATGATTATTTCTCAATAATAGAATAATAATAAAAAAGTTGATTACATCTAATAATAAATATAAAATATCAAAATAACTATAAGCTACTTTACAGTGACATTATGTAATTATTAAACACTTAGCTAAAATTGCCATTTTTAACCTTTATTAGTGTAGTGGGTTTTTAAACACAACTTAAACTTGGTAGTTTAGACATAAGATAATTATCTCTATTTCAGACTGACATCTATCATTTTGTTTTGGCTACCTCAGTAACTCCTGTTATCTTCAATTTATATCTTTTATGAAATTTAATGAATAAATAAAAACATGCTGAGCCAGCAGCCCAAGGCACGCTCGGCAGTTCTGCATATTAAGTACAGACATTGTGGAGTCTTCTGTCCTCAAACCAAACTGAAGCACATGAAATTTTGAATCTTATGGAAGTTGAAGCACACAGAGACGGCATCCCAAAATGGTTTTTGCTCTGCTTACTGTCAAGTCCACTGTCAAGCATTTGGACAGTGAGCTGAGTGAGTTTCAAAAAATAGGAAAGCTGGAATTCTTTATTCAGTAGATTGTAATGTGCTTCTTATCACTACCAAACCCTCTGAACCCCCTTCCCCTAAAGAATGACTTTGTTCTTGAGCTGTGATTTCCTTGTTTCTGAGTCTCTTTGTTCTCGTGAAGCACGACCACATGTCCTTATTTCTGGTATCTAAAATGACAGGTTCAACTACAGTAACTATGTTGAGATGACAATTCCGAAATAGCTTTTTGAAATAGCTCTGAAAAACAATATCTTCTCTTTCACATGGATTCAAAAACCACTTCCTTGCACAAGAGGACTTTGAGTAAGCAACTTGGTTTGTTGTGTGTAAAAAAAAGTGTTTTTCTTCCTTTCACTATACGCCACACACTACAATTGAGGTTGGCGTAAAAACAGACCTTAGTTTCATCATACCAACGGTGAAACTCCTGCGTGACTTTGCGTGTCGTTTCCACTCTCTTTAACCAGACTTACATTTTTCACCTGCCCCATCACCGTCTATGCAGGTGTCCCTGTCCACAAATACAAAAAAAACTGTAGATGATTAGTTTAGCTTGCTCTGCTATCCAGATGAACATGAGTGAGTCTGGATAGGAGAGTAAGAGAAACTCTCTTCAGTGCATTTAAATAAACAAAGCTAGTGGGGTGATCTTTGGTGGCAAAGTAATAGTGCAGTTTAATTGTGAACGGAGACCTCACAGAGACAGTGATGTATGTTTTGTTTGTCCCTGTAACCCACAGCACACACCACTCAACACCCCTCATGGCCTATTTAACAGGCTCCTTCTCTTCTGTGTTTTAACAACCTCTTTCAGCCTTTTTTGCTTTTTCTAAAATCTCTTCCTGTGAATTACAGGCTGGGTCTTATTTTTTCCCCCTTTCATTCCATGGAAGTGGTGGGGAGGAATTATTGCTTGTTTAAATATATACTAAAGTGCTGGCCCCTGCATGGCATGAGGTTCCAGTAGCTGCTGGTTGACCACAGAGGAAACAGAGTGCTGCTGTTCTTGTGTGCTCCTCCTCAGTCAGAGGAAGGTTCAAAGGGAAGGCAGACTGAACGTGCAGAGGCCAAAAGTTCCTTTTCCCCATCATGGTTTCCGCACCTTCTAGAGTTGGAATATGAAAGAAAAACTTGGGTCTCTTGTTTCATCAAACAGTTTCCGGGAAGGCACTGAACACCAGAGAATAATGTCGATCTGCTATTAAAGGATTAAATTTAAGTTTAAAATTCTCAAAGACCCTCTGTTTCATGAGGTGCTCTTTTTTCCAATTAAAATGTTTTCCGAAATGTCACATACATTCAGGCTTTGAGAAAGACAGCCTGGTTTTTAGTGTGGTGAGTGCATTTTTAGCTTTTAACTGCTTTTTTTTTTTTAATGGTTTATTTAGACAGGTTTTCTGAACTATGAACCACAAATCCTTCACTTTTCAATTCTAAACTGAACCCTTGCACGAATAGCAATGTATAGATATGGATGTTAACAAGCTCAGAGAGAAAAATAAGTAGAGAGAGCTTTGGTTAGCAAGGTGCACAACTCCTTTTACACTTGAAAGTACAGTGGAAGGTCTTGAGCAAGTCTTAAGTAAAAAATGAGGGGAAAGGAAAGCTGGGACGGAGATAAAGTGATGTAAAATCAGGACATTTTAAAATTGGGCAGCTTTTTTTCCAAGAATGATAGCATGGAGACTAATTTGGATGAATCAAAGCACGAGACCTTTAAATTCAGTTTTCATGTATGTCTACCATTACTTTGGGCCTTCCAGCCAGTGAAGGGTAAATTCCTTTGGAGAGGTAAATCTCTATCATCTGAGATGTTACACTGTAATAGAGGTACAGGGTCAGGGGTAATCAAGGAGGACCTTTGAAACGAGAAGACTTAAGTGCCTCATAGTAAGTTAAGTTTTTGTGATAATGATACAAACCATTCTTTTTTGGCTCAGATGTGCAGTCTGCCTGACTTTGTTGTACTAACTAGTAGGTGTTTTTGATAGATGCCAAATGCTGTGTGCTTCAAATGTTACTATCTGGAAGGATAATTTCCAGTTTCAGTTAATGGAAAAACAGCAGCAGATCACATTTTGGTTAAAAGAAGGTTTAAATAACTGTTGTAGGTTTTATGTTGTGACCCTAAATGTGTTAACAGCAGAAATAGAAGGGGACCATACATCAGAAAAGCTGCACCACAGTGGTATTTTTTTGTCCTGAAGCCAAGGTTACACCATATTGACAGACTTTACTGAGCAAATAAAATAGCAAAGGGGATTAGGTGCTTGATATGAGAAACTCTGTAGCTTCATCTTTTGCAAAAATGTGTTATGCCATAAATGTTTTAGAACGTCTTCTAAACTACTGGAATTGAGATCTGTTGATTTCACAGGACGATCAGACACGCAGAGAAAAAGAACAAAAACCTGAGGAACGGCTAAAAAATGGAAGAAAAACAAAGGAAATTAAATCTGACAACAGATTATTCAGGGTAAAACACATCCCACTGACTACAAATACACAATCCCCAGCAGTTTTGGAATGAAATTCATAGACTGGATCCCAGAAAATCTATGGTAATTGTAAATGCAGCTCTCTTGGGGGCTGTATTGCAAAAGCTAGAAAAAGGCTTTTGGAGATTTGTTTTCTGATTGCAACAATTTATTTGATAAAGTTTTAAGGAAGGAAATAACTAGTTTAAAATAGGTAATGGAACCTAAAATTAAAGTTGATAAATGTTTCTGAATGCAAAATATTCAAAAGAAGAGGTGAAACATATTAAAAAAAATAAAAGAAAGAAAAGCTATTGAAATTGATTAACTTCCCATTAAAGTGTTATATTCTGCTGAATGTACTGTATGATTCTTTTTAGACATATTTTGACTGTGGCATACAAGCACAGTGTCATAGTCATTAGTAAACTTTTTTTCTTTTCTTTTTTTTTTTTTTTAATTTTTAAAAGATGATTTTAAGCTACCACCCAGATAAAGGACCATAAGTGTTATTAGTTATTTGTTAATATTTTTCTTCACTTTTATGTGGACATGTTTGCTTGTTGCTGAGCCGAATGGATTTAGAAAAGCCAGAGCTTGCATTGATGAAAATGTAGGTACTCATTTCCACTATACTTGCAATTTTTCTTTATCTCTAATTGTTTGTATTTATGTTAATAATTAAGCTCTTCAAATTGAAGGCTCTTACTTAAAATTGAATTGTCAGATTGGATGATATTAAGGAGATGACATACAAAAAATCTGCAAATTATGATGAGCATTGTTGCAGGATGTGGGTTAAAATGAGAGAAAAATAAGACATTTTAGATAAAAGCCAGTATTGATTTTAGTTGTTTTTAGTTTTGGTTTAATAAAGAGGTCATAAAGTAATTGGTCATAAAATGACTGAGATCTGTAATGAACCTGTAGTGAGGGAATCTGGGATTTTATGCATATACAACAACTACAGCTACTTATTACAACTCTGTCTGACTTTACTTCTTATATTTACAGTTACTGTGAACATCCAAGTTGAATCACTGCATCACAGATCTAATTACTCTTTTCTAGGAGTTTATAAATTAACTAAAGATGATGCAAATTTCTTTTGGCTAATCAATAATGAAAAACATGAATTGTGCTTAACCCTGCAACAGATTGGCGACCTGTCCAGGATGTACCCCGCCTGGCGACAGCTGGGAAAATCTCCAGCCCACCCACGATGAATGGATGGATGGATTATGCTTCTAGAAGGAAGACCCATTATGTAGTAGATTTTATTTGACAAGCATGGAAGAGAGGGCAGAATATTTTGCTTAAGACAGCACTTGTAATGAAAATACTTGATCCCCGCAGATGTACTTTTGGTTTCTTGTAGACCCATTAGGGTTGGACACTTTCAGTGTGTGTTGTTGTTGTTGTTTTCTTACCAAAATTTAGTGTTACTTTGTTTTGTCGGAAAAGTGTTTTGTGGTATTGTCTGGAACCTTGACTCTGGCCTACCTCTTTCTAGGTGCATATACTTTGCAAATACAGTATGCACAGTTTATCTTCTTAATAGTGTGATTTTGTTTTATTCAAGTCTCACTATATTCTTTTTTCTTTTATACTGTCTACTTTATTTATTCAAAACCATCTCAGCCTGTCCTGAGTGGCTCCACAGTGTAGTATTTAAGACATTTGCCTGATATGTGGAAGAACCCTGATTTAAGACTGGGAGGAGGCACAAATCACTAGGAGGGTTGTGCCAGGAAGGGCATCCGGCATAAAAATCTGTGCCAAATCAAATATGCAGCTCTACGTTTGCGACCTTTTGTGAATGAGCGCGCAGCCAAAAGAAGCTTAATTTGCTAGTCTGTCCTGCAAGGGCAAATTTGTGATTTTCTTGGACCAATTTTATTTACACTATACGTGCTTCCCTTAGGCCATATTATTAGAAAGCATTGTATACAGTTTCACTGTTATACAGATGATACTCCGCTTTATCTATCCATGAAGCCAGATAACACTCATCAATTAGTTAAACTGCAGGAATGTCTTCAGGAGATAAAGGCCTGGATGACTCTGGGTGGCATTACCTTGGCCTCCAGTAACACTGTGAGAACATTTTGGAGTCATTTTTGACCAGGATATGTCCTAAATGTGCTACTGCTTTGCTGAGGTGTTTTTTTGGAACCTTGTAAGGTGTTCATAATGAACACAGTACGAGATGATTTTTTTAAACCTACCTATCCCAGTGTATCTCTTTCTGTTTTCCTGCTAAAGGTAGTGGCGGCAACGGCTGCACGACCTCAGACACCTGTCCCCCCCGTTTGTTTCTGTTGTTTGTATTTCTCTTGGATGGGTGTTCTGGAACGCAAATTTCGTTATATGTTTACATATAATGACAATAAAGTCTTCTTGAATCTTGAATCTTCAGTATATATTTTAAGCAAACATGTCAGTCTGCATTTGCACAAAATTTCTTTTGTCTTGTCTCTCCCCTCAGCACCAACTGGTCGCGGCAGATGACTGCCCCTCCCTGGGCCTGGTTCTGCTGGAGGTCTCTTCCTGTTAAAGGACCGTTTTTCCTTCCTACTGTCGCCAAGTGCTTGCCCAAGGGGGGCCCAAGGGGGGCCCAAGGCGGTCGTTTTTACTGCTGGGTTTTCTCTGTAATTATTGTAGGGTCTTTAACTTAGAATATAATGCACCTTGAGGTGACTGTTTGTTGTGATTTGGCACAATATCAATAACACTGAATTGAATTGATAAAATGTAATTGAATCATGGGCTAAATTTGACATTTTACTTTAAAAAAGTCAAATAGTAGCTTAATTACTCTGGAAATGCATCGCTTAGCATCTGATGACTTTGCTTCAAAGGGCAACATCCAATATTTTGTGGCTTTTAGCATTTGGATATCATGATAACGGATATCTTGGTAAAACTACCTGGTCTGTGTGTTAGTTCACACTTCCCTCTGCTGCAGAAATTTTGAAATCAAATCATTCCTTATAACAGTATCTTATTAGATTCATCCATTACGATTAGTTAAAGCGTGACCTTGCTTGTGGCCCTGCCGCTGTCCAATGATGCAGAAGCAGTAATTACATTTACTGACTTTACCACAGGGAGATGAGACATGTAATGAATGACTTGTATCTTATTTAACTTATCTATTTAACTTTTAACTCTTTTTGAGATACAGCTTTGAGGTATGCCTGACACTCCGTATGTGTTTAGAGCGCCAGTAAATTATTTGTCGGTTCATGCTGCTATCATCAATGTTGTTCTGCATTTTAAGGTTGATGAAAGAATGCAATAAAAATGCGAATGAAGACAAAAAGAACAAAAAAATCTTATGAAGCACAAAAAAGTTACACAGTGAATTTAAAGCGCTATCCGTAACTTCAGTTGCATATTTGTGCCACCGGCCATCAGGGATTGATGAGGAGTAGAGCTGTTGACTTGGAGCTTGAACAACACTAAAACATGACAGCTTAAAACATGGCAGCAATCTCTTTAGTTTATCTTGAGGCTTTTGTCAGTGTGGGAGCTGGGATGAATGGATTTTATGTTTTTTTGTGTGGTCTACAGATCAGGAAAGAAAAAAAGAAAGTGAAAGAGAATGACTAATGCGAGGAGGACAGATGAAGACAAAGAAATGTAGTCATACAGAGACAAAAAAGTATGTTCTAACTTTTTTAGTTATTATTTAAATCACAAGTGTTCTAGTTGCTATTAACTGGTTTAGTTAATAGTTTTTTTTTTTTTGTTTGTTTTATTCTGGTAAGAATATGACAGGCTAGCATATCTGGTTTTTAACCTCAGAATCATATTTTGTGGCCATTTAAAGTAAAAAAAATAAAAATAGGCACTTAAGTTTTTAACTTTAGTTTAGTCATATCACATAACAGCTATACAAGGTGAGAGGGTTATTAGGACCCCCTTTTTTCTCATTCTTATGTGAGCCTTTAGCAGGTGTGGCAGCTGTGACATGAAAACAGGTGAAATTGAGAGGCTAATAGAGAGGAGACACGGGTGGACGGGTTGACAAAGCAACTGGACTTAGTTCCTTCTTTCAACCCGTGTCTCATATTTTTCTTTCAGTTTAATGGCATTTAAACATTTGTAATCTGGAATTTATTACCATTCCACCCCTGCTGTAGAGATTTCCCTTCAATCGTGGCTCTATGGACAGCAGACTGGAATTATCCTTTAACGAATGACTGATTCGTTAAATGACTGATATTTAACTTGTACGGTATCTTTTCCACAGTGTGTTTTTATACATGATCACATGCAAACCTCATGGGTACTGTTGCTTGAGCCCCCACTCATTATGAGTTTTGGCTTACGCACACACTCTAAATTATAGTGGATAAATGTCTGCCAAAAGTTTAAAAGGTGAATGGAAACAAAGATTAGGTAAGGATGGAACCAGTGATTATAGTCTCCATTACAGGCAAGAGAAATCTTACAAAAACAGCAGAAATAAATATTGTTTGTGTGTTTTTGCCTGAATTATAGTCATAAGTATAGAGTAATATAACTGGGGCATTTCTGGAAAGTGGAATGTTGTAAAAGCACATAAAAAAGATACTAGATCTGAATGATATATAATGTCTTGATTGAACCCCCCACCACAAGGGTCAGCAGACAGATTGTGAGGCTACATATTTTCTCTGTTTCAATCTATCAATATCTTTAGTGACACTGCAACACCTCATCTGTCAGACTCATTTGACTGGATAGATACATCACAGGTTCAGAGGTTATATGGCTTTATATAGAACAGTAATAAATATTTAAGTTTCTTTTAAAACAAAATAGTCAATCCTGAGAAAATGAGATTTTGGTGATCATGCATTGGGTTGGAACATAATTGTACTTATGTCTTTGCTGCTATTGCAGATATTTAGTTTTTTCTTTGTAAAAGTGCATGTGCTGTACTAAATTCTGTGTATCTTCATAACTAAAATAAATGACAGTACAGGTGCCAGATGTTCCAGAGTGCTTAAGCATAATTTCTCCCCAACGATGCTTAAAACCTTGGGTACACATAAGCAGGAATGGATGATTGCAAATTAAGACCCCGTGTTATGTAACAAGCAAATTATTTTAATTGTGCTTACATGGAGAGGCACTGCTCACTGCCATGTGAACTCCCTAGATGAAAATGGCAGGAAAGAAACACTGACAGCCAAATGTTTACTCACAATGCACTTTTTTTTTTTTTTTTTAGCTCCTGACAATTAACCGTGTACGTACCACAGGCAGCAGGGAGTAGCGGATGCAGAATCCCGGCTCAGATGGGAAATACTCATCAGAGATGAAACGAATCGTGATCTGGCTTCCTTTGGAAACGTGACTGCCTTGGACCAACTGTGACCCGCACCAGCGACCCAGGAGAGTCTTCTCAGTCGGATCCTCTATTTCCACAAAGTCGTACCTGGCAGAGTGAGACAGAGAAAGAGCAGGACATATTTTTGTTTTTTAGAAATCATTTTACTGCTGGTACGGTTTCAGGCCTGATAAATGTAAAGCCTGTTACTTTTAATTGTGGGTTTTTTTTGCTTGTTATTAGTCTGTCAGCTCCTTTAAAACTCCCATCGGCACAATTCATGCCCTTCTGAAGGTGAGATTGTTAATAAAGCTGCAAGGGTGAAAAAGAATACAAAAATAAATATCTTTAACAGCAGGGTAGCTGCATGAGATGAGATCTGTCTCCATTATTTACAGCCTGAGTTAAATGGACAAAAATAACCTGGAGATTACTGGTGCATTAAGGTCAAATCTCAGGTTGAAAGATCTAAGGATAGTGCACCATAAGCATTTGTTCTTTCTGTTAAGCAATTATTGGCTGCTGATGCAGCCTTTTGACAGGCCTATTACACTACATGTTGTCACTGAAATATAGTTTTTAATTAAACCTTGTTGACTGCACAAGAGACCCAGTCCTCTTTAATTTAACTCTAAAACAAATTTCCAGTAGCAAATTAAAAACTTTGCCTTTGCTGTGTCCGAGCTGACATCCTTTGGAGAGAGAAAACAATGCCCACAAGAGGGGAAAACTGTCTGCCCTCCAACATACAACCAGGGGTAAAAGTCTGTTAAATATTAGATTTCTGCTATATCAAAGGATTTTTTTTGTTTTTTACTGCTAAACACCGTGTGAGGACTGAACATGTGTTCATCTCCACCACTACCTCAAATATATTTTCCCTCATAATTTTTTTCAAAGCTGCCTTATAAGTTTCTTGTAAGTTTTAGAATTTTGCTCTATGAACATACATATCCTGCATCACATCATCTTGTTGGTTTCTGTTTGAATGTACATGTGGTTAAAGTGGGCGCTGCTGTGTATAATTGTGTGGACTTGTCCCTTAATCAAAAGCACTGTGGCCTTGCCTGTCACTTTGTCATTTTCTTTGTGAAGAGATTTTTAGATCTCTTTTATCTTAAGCCTTCCAGCGTATGGCAGCATGCTCATCAGACTGTCAGGTTTTAGTGCAACCTAAAGAAATACAGCAGCCTATGACTGACTATTGGATGTTTGACACAGCAGTGACAAAATAATTGCTAAGTACTGCACACACGTACTGTGTGTCAGGAAGCCAGTGTTCCAGTCTCTCTGCAGATGGCATTTCAGGTCTAGAGGCTGTATATAAATGATGGATGTAGCTTCTGGGTCTAAACGTGAAGACAACGGGACCAGGAGGAGTGACTCCTGCGGCTGCAAAAAGACTTCCGGTTATAAAGAAATCTGGGTGACCTCAGTAAACATTTTCCGGATCCCTTTATTATTATGATGAGTTCATTAGCTCTTTTAAAATCATGTTAATTATGATATGATGCCCATTTTGTACATTATTTCCCTCATAGAGTTGTAAAGGAGGAAAAACCTGGAACACTGGTTGAGGACTTGTGATTGACAAGTCATTAGCCAATGGGTGCGCAGTGTCCCTTGGTTTCTTGGTCAGATCCGATAGATAATGTCTTGTTTCAAACAGCTTAGAGGGAAACATTGAAAATACCCAACTTAAGGACTTCACTAGCCAGTGCCTGATATCATCGATCTTTTATTGTCATGATCCTGGGCAGGTGGCCCAGTGTTGAGTTTTTGTGAAGTTCTGTTTTCTGATTGTTCAGGATTTTTGGAATCTTAGTTTCTTTGTTTTCTGTTTTGGTTTTTCATGTTCTGGTTTTCCATGTACTCCTGTGCGTTTAAGTCGTGACCCTCCTGTGTTTAGGTTCCCTTTGGTTTAGTTCTCCCTGTGTTTCTTAGTGTCTCTCCCTTGTCTCAGGTCTTGTTCAGTTGGTCATGTTCTCATTCCCTCTGTCAGTCTCTGTGTTAAGTCGGCATGTATTTGGTTAGGTCACTTCCTGTTTTATTTTTGACGATCTTGTGTTCATTGTGCTTTGTGTTGAGGTTTACTTCCCCTTGTCTCGTTAGTGTATTTCGTTCACCTGTGTTGTCACCTGTTTCCCTCATTGTGTCTCAGTGTATTTAAGGTCTCTCTGTTGTTTAGTTCCTTGTTGTGTCGTCAGTTATTCTTTAGTCTTTCCTGCTGTGTGCCTTTCTGTCTATGCTTCATGTTTATGGTCCAAGTTATGCCTACGCTCCAAGTCTATGTTACCAAGTTTATGTTATGTCAAGCTGAATCTAAGTTGCTATTAAAAGCCAAGAGTTAAATTAAGCTCCTCGCTTCAAGTCCTGCGTTGGGGTCCTCTGCCACGTTGGCCACAGCCTGAAACCTGACATTTATATGCAGGCAGTGCTCAGGTCTCATTGCTATCCACTTTATGTTTCCTCAAAGGCTCAATTTTAAGTTCACAAAACACACTCCAGTTCTGGGCTTGTTGAATTCTGGTAGTGCAATTTAAGTATTTCAATTTTTTTTTTTAAATGAAAAGTATAAATAGATAGTAGTTGGTTTAAAAAATATATGTTTAACTTGTATTATGGTGAGTATTGATCACTCCCAATGATATAATTTATACATGAAGATTTTAACATGTCCTAAGTGTCATGGAAACAACACAAAGGTTAACATAAACTCTGAATTTTAGTTTCAGAGAAAAAGAAGACAACATGCTGCTTGTGGGCTTGTCTGTAATTACATGTGTGCCTGTCTCCTCTGGCCATCCTGCCAATCCATAGTAAACATTATGAAGTGCAGAAGCATATGGCCATGCTCCAGACTCCTTTGGTGTGCCAATGATAATATTGACCAATGTCAGCACTTAAGACATGCAGTTCAGGAGTTCAGCCTTTATTATTTATACCTGTGTTTAAACTAGTGGCTGCACTGCAGTGAATAAAGCCTTGTTTCACTGACTCTTCACAGTCTGGGATTAATCACTTTGCCATTTGCGTCAACAGGCACGCTAACCTCTCATTCAGTGCTGCCAATTCGGATATTTGGATTTCAAGGACATTGTTTACATTTGCACAGGCCTGACGGATTCAGTTCAAGCTGGTTTCAATAAAACAACATGGAGGGACATGAGCAATGCTAAAAATGGATTTTCTGTGATGTTAAATAAACTAATGGGGTGGGGGTGTCAATAAATTTACCGACTCTGCTACCTTTGATGTGGAAATGTATACAGGAAATTTGTTACCTGCACAAACAAACTTATTGAGAAGGGCAAAACTGAAATGGCTCTGTTCCAAAATCAAGTATTTACAGTTTAAATGCGGAAACGTTAGATAACTACGTAAACGGTAAAGAAATGATTTATTTAAACTGAATCTGTAATGGCAGTAAATCATTTTGGAAAAGGATATGACACCAGTTTTGCTCATCCCTGTTGTCCTCGATGGAGGTCAGCGGATTGAGAAGCTTTCTTCTCTAAAATGCATAGCTGAGACAGCTGCAGAGCTCTGACAGATGGCTCATCAATAATGCAGAATACGCTGATCACTACACATCGACATGTGTTCAGAATCACCACGTTCAACAGTGGCTTCTCTGATTTACAAATGCGGTGACATACTCGCAGCGAGCAGGACGGGAACAAAAAAAAAAAGCGACCTTATATATGTTGCAGGAGAACCTTTCAGTACCCGTGTTTAATATTCACAAAGCTTTCTCCTGCATGTTTTTTTTTTCTTGTACATTATTAATAGATATAATATATGCCACAGAGATGACGCAGATTAGTAACACAAACACTGTTTTTTTTTTAGCCCTCTCCTTTCAGACTGGAGACAGAGAGCATAAATGCCTTTCTCAGAACACTCCTGTCTGGGAGCCGTCAAGCACGAATCTGCTGCCATGCCAACCAGCAGTAAGACCAATCCCTCTCCAATATGCCTCTCCTCCAGTGGATTTGGTAAGAATGCTTTTCATCGTGCCACAGAAAAACAGAATAATGGATGAGCATCTCGACTATACAGCCTCCCTCTCATCACAGCAAAGACGTTTCACTCCAGGGTTGCTACCAGAGCCGAACACGTCTCCCGCTTCTGTTTGTTTTATCCACATTGGTGCGAATTACTGGACAGGACATTAAACTCTTGTTTATCTGCGTCGCATTGTGCAGTGATGTGAGCGTGTATCAGGAGCACTGCGCATAAATATTTTTTTTGTTATAACACCAGGGAAATGGGGGTCTAAGAGGAAGTTTTTGTGAATTAATTTTTAAACACACATAAAAGATAAAGTAGCAGACTAGGCCAGAGGCTTATGTGAGTGTGTGTATGTGAGGCAGAAAAAGAGTGTTTGTGTTTGAGGGGGTGGGGGGGGGTGGGGGGGGGGGGGGGGGGGGGGGTGAGGAGAGAGGGTGAGAGAAAGGCAAGCAGATAGGCTTGTGATTCTGCTTGTGATTGCATGCAGCGTTCATCTGTCTGCCAACCCTAGCAAGAGTATGTATCTTGGGATCTGAGCAAAACCTGTTGGGTATTGTTGGGGGCTTGAGAAGGGTTGGACAGGGATACAAAAATGCTAGAGCTGGAGCAGTAAGATATGAATATGACTTGCATGACCCTGGAAAAGGATGTTTTTATTGTCTCTTGCCCCTTTCTTTGAGGGTGCTGACTAGTGCAGTCTTGTGAGGGCAGGATAGCACAAAAGTTGTCAATCGGCACCCTGCCCCACTGTGCAACTTTCCCCTCACAGTTTTGACAGCAACATTTACCTCATTAGTCAACAGGCACCTGGCCCATGGCAGGTGTGCTAAGGGGCTCAAATTACCTCCAACTGCACACTGCATTTTTAGTTTTAGTCAGCTGCCCATAAAGATGGGATCTTTATGTGCACCAGAAGCCTAAATACAGGTTGGCAACACTATACAGCACTTAAGACAATTAAATTAGCTCGAAACAATATTTATGAAAACTGGACCAAAATCAGAGCCACGGAATCACAAACACCTCATCAACTGATGGAGGTGAATTTCCAGGAACTGTCACTGGAGCAGAGACACACTCATTCATGCCCACAGGCTGCTTTTGCTTTGTGCTATGCAATGGCATCTACACGTTGTCAGCTCTGTAGAGAAGTACAGTTGTCGTTCACCTTTTCATCCATTAGGGGGCTCTCCAGGAATGACTAGTGAGGTTACCCTCCGAAGAAGCTTCCCTTGATTGAGCTCCATCATGCTAACCAGTCAGATGTGATATACTGGCAGCAAGGTACTGAGCATAATGTGCAATGAGTAAATGGGTAAATTGATCGCTGGGGCTTAAGATCCTGTTTCAAAATGAATGGAAACAGAGCAGTAATTGAAAGTGGGCTCCTCAATAAATGATAGAATGTACTGCGTGTGGTTTTGTGTTTGTGTGTTGCTGTGTGTGGCACGCATCTTTCAAGCTCTCCCATAAGCTGATCAAAGCATCAAATATATATCTACTAAAACATAATGCTAGTCTATACCATTCCACTCCTGGGTGTCCTGGGTGCAAAAAATAACTATGCTGCTGGGTTTTCAATATTCACGCTCTGTTCTGGCAGACCAAAGGCAATTTCACAAATGGCCACACTCTGACTCTAAATCTTCAAAGATGGACTAAAACACAGATGGGACATGTCTTCACCTCACACCAACATGTATCTGGCATGCAAACTGGGAAAGTGCCTATCTGATCTCAGCAGGACAAGCAAGCAGAGAAAATGCTCTATGAAGGACTGTGCACGTTACTTCTAACTGCTGAAAACTGGTTATATCGTAATACAACACAATATTTTCTTTGAAAAAAATTATACCATTATACAAGAAAAATATCTTATAAAATGACATTTAACACTGAAATATTTTTGGGAGGTTGACCTCTTAGTTAAATAAGTGATTTTAGTTTTCCAAATGCATGATCTTACTTGCATATTCCATCTTCAGGGTCCTCCAGACCAAATCTCTCATCAAAGGTAAGTTGGATCCTCATGTTGCTGTTGGCCACTAGTCTCCAGACTAGCATAGTATTCCTGGGATAGGTGTGTGGGAAGTCTGGGCTGTGGACCATTCCCTCTCCAGACACTGTTATGACTTTCTCCTGGTTGGAATCTTGCACTCCTGAAACAGAAAAGAGAATTTACAGACCATGGCTACCCATAGGGTTTTTACTGACAAGATCTTGTTTGAAAAAGACATTCAGGTTATAAGTTGAAATATAAACATGTCTGCCAAATATTGATCTGGTGTCCAGTATAAAAGGTGAGACTTTAAAGGAGGAATACCAGATTGCCAAATTTAGACCTCACTGGTTTTTTTTTAAAGACCTCACTGCTTTACCATAAGGCAAATCCTTAAGTGATTTTCCTCCTATGGGTGGTGGGCCCTCAAGCACTCCCCCACAGTGGGTGCTTCCTACCCTCACCTGGTCATAAACCAAAACAGTGAGACTGTGAATACAAGCAGCGGAAATTAACTTCCTCTGAAGGGTGTCTGGGCTCAGCCTTAGAGATAGGCTGAGGAACTCAATCATTCAGGAGTCAGTACTGCTCCACATCAAAAGGAACCACTTGAGGTGGTTTGGGCATCTGACCAGGATGCCTGCTAAGCTCCTCCTAGTTGAGGTGTTCTGGGCATGTTCCACTGGGAGGAGGCCCTGTGGAAGACCCAGGACATGCTGTAGAGATTATATCTCTCAGCTGACTTGGGCTGGAGAGAGGCAAGTCTGGACATCTCTGCCTCAACAGCTGCCCTCTGCGACCCAGACCCAGTAAAGCGGTGGATAACGGATGGTCGCATGGATAAAAATGAAAGCAAAATTGTGGAGATGTGATCTCTCCCCTCAGCCCCAACCAGATGTGGCAGATGACTGCCCCTCCCTGAGCCTGGTTCTGCTGGAGGTTTCTTCCTATTAAAAGGGAGTTTTTCCTTCCCACTGTCACCAAGTGCTGCTCATAGGGGGCCGTTTTGACGGTTTTCGCTGTAATTATTATAGGGTCTTTACCTTACAATATAAAGCACCTTGAGGCGACTGTTTTTTTGTGATTTGCTGCTATATAAATAAAATTGAATTGTTTTCACTGACATAATTTACATTTCCTTGACTGCGTCATGATAACTCAAGAGGCAGCCATAGCGCTGACACTGTTCCTTGAAAGGAAGCCTGAACCTGTAGCTGAGGGAATGGAACCTGAAGGCAACCGAGCAAGCTAAAATTTAGGTGACAGATTTAGTTGATAGTGTAGGAAACACAAGTCCAGTCTCCAAAGAGAAACTCAAAGTGTTTACAATCATCATCATTTATTTTGCCTCATCACTTATTTTACTGTTTTGTTGACATTTCTCTGTGAATAAAAGACAAGCTTTTGACCGAACCCAATCATCAAACTGGGACCAGTGGTTGACAAAACTTGTCACTGTCCCCTGGGGATCCATCAGACCCCGTCACCTTCACATGAAAAATTGCCAGGATGCTTCCACCTGAGCCTCACAATCATCACAAGACAATACCCCGAAGCTGACTGCAGGACCATTTTTAAGGCACCATGTAAAGCACAATATAAATAATGTAAATACACAAGAAGCCATTTTTACAATTAAAACCATTAAAATCATATTGTTCTTACATTATATTTGCCCTTGCAGTATTAATAATTATGCCTGTATATAATTCTCATGATGATTCTCATTAAATGGAACAGTCTAAACACCTAAGCCAAAATTATAACTAAAAGGGGATTCCTATTTATTTTTATGCATTATTTGTTTGTATGTTGTAAGTGTGCTTTATACTGAAACATCAGGTGAGATTTGCCCACAGTTAATAAAGTGTGTGAATGTTATTAAGTTATTAAGTTATTATTCCATTGATACGGGCACAGTTCACAAATTGCTGTAATACTGTAGCTATATTTAAGTGAACAGCATATGATCTGGATTCCCCCATCAAAAAATACCTTTAAGCAAAGCCACATTTTTATGATTAAGGGTTTATAATTCCACATTAAGAACGTGTCAACACTGCAATACTTTGTTTTGCATAGAACAAACTGTCAGCAGAACAGTTTACTAATATAAACACTCACTCAGTGTATTCCAATTAGCAATAATGTACTGTGTTGAAATTTTGATGACTTTCAGTCAAAGTTTACAATGATAAATTGATACCATCCCCAGTTTGTCCTCAATTTATTTTAATGGTATTTATTTTTGTACCACTGATGAACATTCAGTATTCATAAACCAATGCAATGCATTTAAACATCAGATGAACCAGCGGGGGCTTAATGTGTTCAGGAGAAGGAGTGTGCCGCTGGAAGTTTGCTAGTGCATTAAACGGATGAGTAACCATTTCCCCGGTGCAATACGGACAATTTTATGTTTGAAACACATTTTGAGCTTGACTACTTTTTATTTTGCCATAAATTTGACTGAGGATGTGATTCATACTCAGCGGCCTGATTCATTGTGTTGTTATTTGCATTACAAAAACACAGACAGGCCAGGTTTGTGCTATGTTTTCACCATGTATAATGTCAAATAGCAGCTCCACAGCAACTCTGAGTTTCTCTGGATGGTTCCAAGGACAACAAATCTGTCTGAAGGAGCGGTCGGTGAAAGTAGGTAAGAGAAACCAACTTCGGCCGTGACTCTTTTTAACAAGCTGTTTGAATTCTGATGATGTAAAAGAAAACTTAACGTTCACGCCCTATATGTGATTTACAGTGGGAAGTTTGGAAGGTAGTCCCAGAGCTGAATTAGGTGATTTAAAAGTTTGGACACATCCACCCACTCAGACTGGATTTATATATACTTGAGCTGTGTCTCATTGTCATATATTCTTCACTGCTTAGCTTACATACTTGGAAAAACAAGAGATAGAGGAAAGACTTCTGACTGGAGAAAAAAGGCACACAGTCTTAAAAAATTTTGGAAAAAAATTGTTTGTTTTAATTTTTTAGATATGGCTTTTCAGAATTCAGTAATACATTTTATCTAAAAAATTATCTGCCTATAACAAAAAGTTGCGTAAAAGTAATTTTCTTAACATTTTTTTGTTTGGTGCAACCTGATGGTGTTTGGTTCTTCTCCACTTGCATATTCTCTGATTCTGCCTATTAAATTGAATGTGCATATTAAAAATCAAAGACGCTTTTAGGAAAAAAGAAAACTCACATTGCAAATATCACTTTGATGTCTTCATTTGTGTTTGATTGTGTGCCAGGTGGAAAAAAAAAAAAGCTGAATAACTGTATGCCAGATGAGAAAAAAAATATATATATATATAAAGCCCAGGCATGACTTCTCAATGAACAGGCTCTTTCATAATGATGTGAGGAGTATACACTCAAGTACCACCTGTCTCATCAAATGAGGACCACCGTTCTGGGCAAATCAAACTTCTTGCAAAAATAAGCATTACATCAAGCATTATTAAAATAAAAGTCTTATCTTGTGCTTCAAGGCTACATGTGGGTTTAATAACAGCATACTTTCAAATAAATCAATGTTTTTGCAGTCTTTAAATCTCTGGCATCTTTTAGCAACAAACTGAAAAAATGGCTTTTAGTCTTTTAGACTGTAGTTTATACAGTGGCAACACATGGAGTGTGATTGACTGTTTTTATATCCACTTGCTGAGTCAAGAGGAAATAAGGAGGTAGCTTTCATGCTATTAAAGCTTTGGCCTCTGTCACAATGATATGTTTTTAATTACATCCCTATTACCGTGGGCTCATAAAATGCACCGTAGTTTTGTGGGAAAAATGTGATTTTATAATGGATGACTGCAAATGCAGGTCTCATTTTAAGTATCCATATGGTATTAGTAGAGATGGCCAAAAACATCCAAAAAAAATTACTCCAAGAGCGCATTAATGACTCATCCAGGAGGTCAAAGAAGAGCCCAGAACAACATCTAAAGAACTGCAGGTCTCAGTTAAGGTCAGAGTTCATGATTCAACAGTGAGTAAAAGTGAAAAAGTAAAGGCTCAAAGTCACAAAGTAAAAAGTAGCTCTCTGAAGGATGTTCCTACTAGCTATTTGTATGCAAAGCTAACTGAATGTGCTTTGTGCTAAGTGTATTAATATAATATTAATACATTGGAATATAAACTTTTTTTACTTTGCACCTAAATCAGGGGTCAAAGTGGAATTTGGCCGGTGTGGAACCTTAAGATCGGTTGCAGTGACCCAGCGTGGGGAAAAGAATCACAGCTCACAAACATTTCCATAGAGAGGAGATTTTCTTTGTGTGCAGGCTGTGATCAGCTGACCTGTGCTGCCACTGCTGCTGCTCTGAGTTTTACTGCTCTTGGGATTTACACAGATGAATTCAACAAGATGCAAGCAAATGTTTTACAAGCCATCTTAGCTGATTTCCATTCTAAACACTTACAGGATTTACAGTATACCGTTTATACTGTCTTCATACTAGACTGCACACAGTTGGTATAAAGGTTGAATTGAGGGAGCGAATCTAAGCATCATCAGCTTAAATTCAAATTCATCTCTGCTACACTTGATGTAACCAAACTCTGACCATGAACACCACAGCCACTGTGCAGCAGCCCAACACAGAGCTTTACTGTAAACTCACCGCAGAACATCAAACTAACCTGTTTATGCTGCACTAAACTGCAGAGTGTTTTCATGCAACCTTTGAATAACACAGAGTTAGTATACTTCAGTTTTGCAGGATGCCTCACAACATGAAAAAACACAACTTCACATCATAAACAGATCCATTATGTGATTAAAAAAATGATGACTTTACGTGTAAGCTTTAAATTTCCAGTTTATTAAGTGTCACTGAGCAGTTGTTGCTTTAAATGTTAGTTCTCTTCATCTTACATCTCCATCTCTGACTGAAGTTCACTCTCATTTGTTTCTCTTCCTGGGAAAAACAGCAGCTGTACCTGTGAGATAAACTGCTCAGAAACAATTTATGTGTTTGCTAATATTTGTTGAACTGATAGAAACGGTACATTTGAAATGACCTGCCATCTAAAATTCTTTACTCCCCTTATGTTGTCGCCTCTTCTGTAGCACCAGCTACACACTTCAGTACTGCGACCACAACCTATGAACATCTGCACCAAAGATACCGGTCCAGGTCATTCTGGCCCACTTTAACCCCGAGTATACAGCTATAAATTATGCATAAATTATGTCTTTGTCTCTTTCATCTCTTTGTATGTGATAAGCCTCAGTGATAGACACACAAATATAATTATCTTTTATGTGTTATTATTCCCTCTATTTAGACACAAATTGGCTTTGATGTCTGAAGGTGTGCGGTGACACAAAATAAAAACTGCCCTCAAATGTGTAAAACCGAAAGTAACGAGAAGTAGAAAGTACTAGGAGGGCGATTGCTCTTTCACACAGGGCCAGGTAGGTTTGCATAGCTTTATTTCTCTTAATGAAATCCCATTTAAAAATTGTATTTCGTATTCATTTGGGTTATCTTTGTCTAATATTAAAATTTGCCTGATCATCTGAAACATAAAAGTGTGACAAATACGCAAAAACCTAAGAAAGCCAGAAGGGAGCAAATATTGTTTCACAGCACTGTACAATTACATCACTTTTAGGGAAAATCTATTAAGTCATCACTGGGATTTGGACTTTTTCCTATTTATTTTAAATAAGAAGCAAAATGAAAGGAAAATCTGAGCTTCCTGTTAAAGAGATAAAGGAAAACCAAGGAAAAAAAAGGTTGATATAAAGGAACCAGGGCCTGATGAAAAGGTATTTCAGAAATCTTAATGGATGAAATCACACTTAATCCAGAACGTCTGCAAATATCCTGCCTAATCCTTACACACTCACCACAAGTAAGTGCAATAGGTGGGTGAATGATGTGTTTGTATTCCTCTTTGGTTCAGGTCTTTGCCCATGAAGCCTGAGAATGAATTATCAGTGATTCTTCTTTGTGGATCTTTTGTGCACTTGCATCAAAGCAGAAAGTCCTTAAAAGTGACCTCCTACAGACGACATCATCTGAAAACCAACATCTGATTAAAGTAGAATCCACACAGTCAAAAAACAAAAAAACCCAGCCTCCTTCTTTCATATAAACAATACTGTCTTTTCATGCGTTTCCTTTTCAGCCTTCTCATTGATAGCCTCCCTCTGTAATTTATCCTCAGCGCACTGTAAAATGCACAGACACGCTACCACTCAGGCCATGTTCTGGGTGTAACTTTGACTTGAAAATGACCTCACTCTCAGGGTTAACCAATGTCATCTAATGATCAGAGATGTGGTCCCCTAGAGTGAATTACCTCAAACATGACTTTTCCTTGACCTACTTTTTCCTCTGTGAGTAAAGTAGAGCCGACTATTAAGGGAGGAAGTGACTCTGAATAAATAGGAGCCTATACAGTGCAGCCATTGTGCTTTGTTCACACATTAGTGGGTGAACCATTCGTGCTGTTAAACATTAACCTTTCCCCTGCCAAAACAAAACCGGAATGCCCATGCGGAAAACCATGGGCATGTGCGCACTTAGATTACGACACACGAGCAAAGCCATACGAAAAATAATGAGATATATACGACTCTTATATCAGGATTAATAATATACATCTTAACATATAATGAGGCCAAACATGTACACACACATGTGCACCCAAACACAAGTACACACTTGCATTTAAGCCCAGATGCTTCATCAAATGCAATAAACCTTTTTTTTTAAAAAAAAAAGATTAACTAATGATAATGACTCCTTTGTCCACACGGCTGCATGTTTCTCATAAACAACCACATGGAGGAATGAAAATCATTTATCCTGGCTTTGGTTAGGTTCGCTAAATTCATCTGTCTTCGCATTCTAAAATTACAGTATCTCATTAAATTGAACCTCAGCTTAGGAGTTTACCTGCCAGTAGTACTGTATATAGTACAGTAGCAGACATGACTTTGGCCTTCCCCTACCAAACCACTATTCAGACCTGAGAAAGCAATACATATGTTTCTGTTATGAGGTTATACACATACACTTTTAAAGGAAAGTTGTTGTTTTTTGCAGTTTAACAATTAACTAAATTCAGTCAAATAAATTCAAATCAGTATGAATGTATTTTCAGTAAGTTCAGTAAATGATTTTATTATTTTGACCATAGTTGGTAAAAGATGGCCCAGTGTTTTCTCAGCCTCACATACATCACAGATAACCGCTCACAACAGCTTTTTCCTGCCTGGTAATCGACAGCTCAGTCACTATGATACTAAATCCAAATTTCAGCTAAGTTACCTGCTGATCAAAATGAATGAGGAACCTCTGTGCAACAGAACTGCAGCATTTTTTGATGAAACTGTACCCAACAAAGAATTCCCTTCTTTTAGTGCATGTGTTTCAGGCTCAGTGCAATCAGTCCACCATCTGTTGCTTATTAAATTAGCGCAGTGGTTACTACAGGTGCAGTAAATTCCCGACCTGCTTAGGATATTTATTGCATTTGGGTTTACAGTCAGCCAGGCAGAAAAAAGGAGCTGAAACATGCCATGGGAAACTTTCATACCATTAAAAAATAATTTGGCTCTGCGGAACCCTTTAATCTGCCAGACGCAGCTTCTGCATGTTGGGCAGAAGAAGAAGCATAGCAGAGTTGTAGAAACACAAAGTTGTAGAAAGTTACAGTTGCACTTTTTCTGTAAAAAAAAACACTTTTAAAACCACACATGTAAAGCTAGAATTATCACTTCATGAATTTATGCCTAACCAGTCAGACCAATCAGGCAAGGTGCAGTTATTTACATGTTTATTCAGACTTTGGTGGAATTTGATTAAAACTATTATGTACATTCATGTTAGCCAATCAGTCACTTTGCAAAAACACAGAGTCGAAGCCACGGCAGTCGATAATCCTTCAAATATGAAGCTAAGCTTCTAAAACCTGGCTGCTTTACACTTGATCTAAACAATCGCTGTGGTTTTAAGATAAGCACATGAGATTAGTGTCACTTATCTAGTGTTCTGTGAAGTATGATTAGATTTCTCTTCTGTTCTTCAGGTAAAATATGATGTTCAATAATAACCAGATTTTTTTTTTCACACATTATGGTCAATGTAGTCCTTTAACACTTTGGATATGAAAAGTTATGCTGAATGATGTCAAATTTGCGTACAGGCCTGTGGAAAAGACAGTTTTGCACAGGGTTCTATGCAGTACTTTGCAAATTTAAGTACAACCCAAAGGTATTCCATATCAATTAAGAGGGTAAGTAGCATTCAGGTGCGCCTAATTAAATGCACTTGATTAACTGATCTTCAGTAACTGTGAGCACCTCAATAAAACAAGATGTTTTGGTAGTTTGTTGGAGCATTTGCATGTGTACAACACAATTTTACAGTTTTCCCAGGAGCTGAAGTCCCAGCAGATTCACCCCAAGGTCAGACTGTGCAATGCTCACAGAAATTGCAAGAGAAAAAAGGAAAAACAAATAGTTTAGGGTTGCAACGTTGTATCTAGTCACAAGACTTGTGGAACAATGTTCTTTGGACAGACGAGACCAAAGTGGAGATGTTTGGCCATAATGCACAACACCATGTTTGGCAAAAACCAAGCCAAACACAGCATATCTGCACAAACACCTCATGCCAGATGTAACGTACAGTGGTGGAGGGGTGATAATTTGAGCTTGTTTTACAGCATTGAGACCTGGATACCTTGCAATGAGTCCAAAGTATGCAAAGTATTCTAAAGTCAAATGTGTGGGCATTTGTCTGACAGTTAAAATTGGTCAAGCAACAAAACAATAATCCCAATCACACCAGCAAGTCCGCAACAGATTGCAGGAAAAACAAACAAACAAAAAAAGAATCAAGGTGCTGCAATGATCCAGACCTCAAACTGTTTGAAATGCTGCAGTGGGACTGCGCATAAACAAAAACCTCAATGAACTGAAGCAACATTGCAAAGATGAGCGGGCCAAATTCCTCCAGAACAACGAGACACTGATGAAGTGCATGAATTCTTGACCTCTGATCTTCAATCTCTGATAAGTTTATTCCTATTCCAAGTGGCTGACTGTGGCCCAGTGTAATAAAATATCTTCCAGGTATGTCATGTTTACAAGAATAGGGATGCATGTGAGGTCACAGCGACTTCAACCTCTGACCTTTTGGCTATAAAATGAATCCTATTAGACAACTTTTGTGTGAGGTAATAGTAACTGAGACTTTTGACCACCAAAGCACAGATATGTAATGTGATGTTGCACAGCCAGCCCTATGGTTTCTAATATAATGGTTAATTCTTGTCTGTAGAGAAGCTTTTTCTGATTTTTAAATTGTTGCATAATAAAGAAGGGTGAAATATCATATGAAGTGACCATAAATTTACGATTAAAACTCATCTAAAAAAATTGTAAAATGTTTCTTCTTCATTCATCTCTTTTCACTCTCTTTGTGTTCATACACCACTACTATGAATTGAACTGAATTGTAAATAAATAAATAAAACACCAGATACTATAGCTGGTAATGTGGGTGCAATTACTCACTTATGATATCCTCCATTGATATCACTTATATTTCTACCTGACTGGATGCAAAGTTTGACTGACAGCATGAATAGACTGAATTAAATTGCATAACGTCTTCACATCTGTGGCCCAGAGATTAGAGTACTTCCCACTGAAACTATTTCATTGATAATCAGTAACACCTCAAAGAGTCCTCAACACAAATATAAAGATTTGCTGCTTAATAAATCATATCTGTGCCGACCTCTGAATGGCAAATGCGAGTCAGACAAAATAAAATGCCCCTTTAATCAACCTACAACCTCACAAAAAATGGGTTTGTATGCCGGAAAGGCGAGTCTGTGTGAGTCTAGGTGGTGTTACGCACCGCTCAGAAAGGATATAAGGGAATGCGAGAAAGGTCACTGGACTTGTAATGATTAATCTGGGAAAACAGTAACTTGGTGCTCAGAAAAGCTGTTTCCTCTCAATGTTTTTAAACCTACAAAGGGAGGAAAACGTGCAAAACACAAAGAACTTCGCTCCTGTCCGTCTCACTTTTCAAACCTCCTGCACATCAACTTCTGTCATTATGAAGGGGAAAACTATAACCTGCAAAAGCATTGTAAGTGAGCAAGTCAAAGGTCAAAAGATATGTAACGATTGAACCACGTGGTTAAATCCATCTTTATTAACGTGATACTATTGATCCCCTGCAACGAAACGTTCCATTTTCTTGAAACCACCTACAGGGAAGTCAGAAGAGTGACTCGTGATTGATGACCTCAGAACCAGTAACCGTTGCAGAGTATTCTACAGGCATTTGAATGAATAGTGTGCCTCCTGTAGCTGCAAGGTCAAACTAAGAGGAGAGGAAGGACATCTATTGACACCTGCTGTAGAACATCTGCAGATCATATCTGATGGCCCATCTGACACCACTGGTTTTTCTGAGTCTGCCTAAAAACCTAAACAGGAAGCACCTTTTCATTAAATAAGATGAATTTTGGTTCATATTGTTTTCCTTGTGCTATTTTCAGTGAATGACACAAAGCATGTACTACTATGAATTACTTGTATATGATTTGCTAAAAGCAGTGCACTACAAAGAGGAACAATAAAAATGTAAACTTTATAATATTAGGATGAAAAGGAAAATTGAGAATCTTGATATTTTGGAGAAAGAAGCACATAGACTGTATCTAAGGGTGAAAATTTGCATTAATGTGAAGTTATTGCTGTTAAATAACAGTTCAAATACAAAGCATTATCCACAATCCTTCATAAAAATGCTGTAGCTTTGCTAAAAAGCCTAAAGTTACATTAATAAGAAATCCTCAAACCAACAATGGCTGTGAAAGAAATCCTGAATGCAAAGCACAAAGTGTTATCTGAGAAATATTTACAAATTGTGATAAAGTTTTCCTAAGCCACAGCTGCAGGCTGTTAATGACAGTGAATGAATGCACAGTAGTGTGCAAGCTCCTGTTATGCTTGCACACTACTGGCAGACGCACCAAACCTAAAGTGAAGTCTTTCAACCCCTCAGGCTTTGGTTCCATCGAGCACAAGAGCCTCTCCTCAGATTACAATGCTTCCACACCCCTCAATGATTTCTTGGAGCCTCTAATTAGTGCCCGCATTTGTGTTTGGCATTCAGAAAAAGACAGATTGAATGTCACTGTTTTTACTACAGCCATCTATTTCTGCTGACCGCCTGGAATTCCAAGTCTGAGCCCCTGAGCCTGGATTAAGACATGATATCAGCATCATAATCAGTCATAAAGTGAAGTCATAAAGTGAAGAATAAATCCACTCACCCTCAGAATTGAACCCTAATTCATACAGACAGTTTCTGAATCAGCATTGATGTTTTTGAATTTCAAAAAGTAAGTAAGTTTTTTTTTTTTTTCATTTTAGGTTCAAGCACGCTACAAGAGTGCACGAGATTTAGCATCAAGCAGTCTAAGGACTCCAGTGTAGAACGATGGCCCTCATCAACCTGAATTTCCTTGTTAGCTGTCAAACACATAATTAATATCAAAGCAAATTACTGTAAAGGGGATGGACTGATAGTTTTAAAAAAAGAAAGCAAAGCAGGCTGTGAAATGTGAAACACTGGGAGACAGGAGTATCCTCCCCTTCTGGCTAAAGAAAAAAAAAAAAAAAGGCATTGACAGATGAATTGGGTCTTTTTTAAACTTCGTTTCACAGCTGTGGATGGCAGCTCCAGGCTGCTTTGTAGTCACATCTGTGTGCTGGACAGCTGGATATTTGGAGAAAATTACAGTTTGATCTGTGGCGAACCAGATTGGAAAACAGCTTTGCTTTACCAGATCCAGACACTGCAATTAAGACTGATCAAAGATCCAGATTTTGCAGTGAGCATAGCTGAGAGGTTTGATAGCTGATCACGTCTACCTTGGAGCTCCTTGGCTCTGAGACAGAAACATTCAAATCCACAATGAAAGGCTTACAAGAGGTCAATAATGTTTTCAACTAATGATTTCTAAATTGTTCTGGGGCCACACAAGTCTGCTCTGGAATGTCGGGAAAGCTTAGGTTGCAACTTGGAAAACAGCCAAAGTCAGACACTGAGTGAGTTTGTCTTCACACATCTTCTTCCCTTGTCCCATTACTTTAATCTTATCTTAAATCAGAAAAATCCAAGTAACAGAGAACTCCCAGTGATCACTGTACAGAATTTCCTGGAACGGAAAAACTAAGAGCATTACAGCTACTAAATAATGATTATCTAAACACAACATCTGTCTTGAATTCCAAAAAATAAACTTACAATTTACATGGCAAACATAACCTCTAAGCAACCCTTTAAGAAGCTCCGAGCAATGCAAGAAAATCTGGGTAAAACCTTTAACGGTCTGATGAGATTTTAGCTATGGCAGATTAAATGATTAATCCAAAGCATTCAACATAGACACGGATAAGCATACAATTCAATTCAGTTCAATATTGGCAATTTAAAAAAACAAATTCTCTGGCTCTGCTTCCACATACAGATCAGTTTCTTCAAGCAGCTTGCCATGGATCTCTAATTACTGCCACCCGACCAAGTATCCATAACCTTTTGGTCCAGCTGTCGACAGAAGAGAGGTTGAAGTTCTGAACCGAGGGTAATGAAAGTATACCCATTAGAACCTCTATTTACTAAAGGAGGGTTTACTATGACATTCTGCTTTTGCTTCCAAACACACAAGCCTCCTGCTACATGCTACAGACAAAACTGCTGAAAAGAAGCACGTCATTGTTTAGCAATTGTTGCAGAATTTAAACTGATGAAAAACCCTGTTCAAAATCTTGCTTTGCTGTTAATTCAGTCAACTGTGTCCAATGATCAAATTCAAACTCGCTCGTTTTTCCTTGTGTGAGGAAATGTACAGTGACTTGCAAAACTATTCATACCCGTTGAACTTTTCCATATTTTGTCACATTACAACCACAAACATAAATATATTTCACTGGTATTTACTGTGAAAGACCAACACAAAGTGGTATACAATTGTGAAGTGGAACGAAAATTATACATGATTCAAAACATTTTTTACAAATAAAAAACTGAAAAGTGCAGTGTGCAAAAGTATTCAGCCTCCTTTTCTCTGAGTGCAACCAATTGCATTCAGAAGTTGCCTGATGAGTGCTAATGACTAAAAAGAGTCCACCTGTGTGTAATCTAATCTCAGTACAAATACAGCTGCTCTGTGACGGCCTCAGAGGTTGATTAAGAGAATATTGGGGAGTAAACAGCATCATGAAGTCCAAAAAACACAGCAGACAGGTCAGGAATAAGGTTGGGGAGAAGTTTAAAGAAGGCTTAGGCTATAAAAAGATTTCCCAAGCTTTGAACATCTCACGGAGCACTGTTCAATCCATTATCCAGAAATGGAAAGAATATGGCACAACTGTAATCCTACCAAGACAAGGCCATCCACCTAAACTTACAGGCCCAACAAGGAGAGCACTGATCAGAGATGCAGCTAAAAAGCCCACGGTGACTCTGGACCAAATGCAGAGATCCACAGCTCAGGTGGGGGAATCTGTCCACAGGACAACTATTAGTCGTGCACTGCACAAATGTGGTCTTTGTGGAAGAGTGGTAAGAAGAAAGCCATTGTTAAAAGAAAACCATAAAAAGTCCCGTTTGCAGTTTGCCAGAAGCCATGTTGGAGACACAGCAAACATGTGGAACAAGGTGCTTTGGTCAGATGAGACCAAAATTGAACTTTTTGGCCAAAATACAAAACGCTGTGTGTGGTGGAGAATTAACACTGCACATCACTCTGAACACACCATCCCCACTGTCAAATATGGTGGTGGTGGCAGCATCATGCTCTGGGGCTGCTTCTCTTCAGCAGGGACAGGGAAATTGCTCAGAGTTGATGGGAAGATGGATGGAGCCAAATACAGGACAATCTTGGAAGAAAACCTGTTGGAGTCTGCAAAAGACTCGAGACTGGGGCGGAGGTTCACCTTCCAGCAGGACAACAACCCTAAACATAAAGCCAGGGCTACAATGGAACGGTTTAAAACCAAACATATTCATGTGTTAGAATGGCCCAGTCAAAGTCCAGACCTAAACCCAATCGAGAATTTGTGGCAAGATCTGAAAACTGCTGTTCACAAACGCTCTCCATCTAATCTGACTGAGCTTGAGCTGTTTTGCAGCAATGGGCAAAAATTTCAGTCACTAGATGTGCAAAGCTGGTGGAGACATACCCTAAAAGACTTGCAGCTGTAACTACAGCAAAAGGTGGTTCCACAAAGTATTGACTCAGGGGGGGCTGAATACTTTTGCACACCGCACTTTTCAGTTTTTTTATTTGTAAAAAATGTTTTGATTCATGTATAATTTTCGTTCCACTTCACAATTGTATACCACTTTGTGTTGGTCTTTCACATTAAATTCCAGTGAAATATATTTATGTTTGTGGTTGTAATGTGACAAAATATGGAAAAGTTCAAGGGGTATGAATAGTTTTGCAAGCCACTGTATGTCTCTGTGTGTCTGCAAATACACCCCAAACTGCCAAAAGGCTGGAATTGTTAAACTAAGCATGTTTGTACCTGGTTCTTGACATGAGGGGCAATTTCAGGATTAGAAAAGGGGAAAATTGATGTTTCTGAATGGTAATGCTTGCAGGCAATTCAGTGACTTAAAGTCTCCAAGTTAATTCACATTTACAGGGAATGTCTTTCTCTATCCATGTAATCAATATTATAAGGAATTACAGTACTGTAGAGTGATTTAAAAAAAAAACCCTTAAAACTTTCAATTATCTTAAACACAAAATCTTTAGATGAATCCTCTCATTGTCTTACCCTGGTCATAAGATTACTAAATTTCACATTTCAGAACTTATTAATTAGATCACTTACTATCATAGTTTAGCTGAGATTAAAATGACATGAAGCTACATTCCAGCTCTGTGCAAGTTAGTGCAAGAACACAGATGGACATACTTTTTGGTTAAGGGCAAATTTGGCACTTAGTACTGATTGATTTGGATGAAAAGGGGAAAGGGCTGGGGGTTGGGGTGGGGATGGGCACTTCCTGATGTAAAACATGGGCGTGTCACACTGCATGAATGAAATTAAATGGCAATTGAGTGTGAAAGTCAGGCTGCTGTCTTCTCCAATAACTCTTTGATTAATTCATTAAGCACCAGATGAAGCTGTTGATTCAGTGACCTTTCATGCTTCACCTTAGCTGATTCACTAAAACCAGTCATTGGCTAATTGCAAACAAATCATTAAGGCGAACAATTTCTCATTTAAAACAAGCTCACCCCATATAAGCACATCCAGTGATTATTTAATCGTTTTCTCTCTGCATGTTATTGTAACTCATCAAATAATTTGTTGTTTATTGCATATGGTGAACTTTCTTAACTCTCGTTCAGCACCTGAACTACAAGTAAATCTTGCTTGACCTTCAATCACATTTGCATCCCATTACACAAATATAGTACTCCACAACGACTAACATTAGCTGAAGAGCGCTGTGATATCATCAAACTCACTGGACCTGAATTTTATGTGCTTATTTGGGGAATCGTTTTTAGATATAACAAATAAATGGGAACTCTCCCCACTTAGCTTCCAATTTGCGTATACACAGGTCACTGAGCCTCTGATTGTCCACTGTTTGAGGAAAGGCCTCCCAGCTCTGAGTGTCTGGCTGCTCATAAAAAGGCCTTTCAATCATCCATGTCTGTTTGCCTCCAAACATAACAGTTTGATGATTATTCTCTCTTTGGAAACAATGAATATTCATGCTACTGCGTTCAAGCAACAATAGCTGCATAATGATCTCTGGAGATAAATGTACACAAAACAGATGCTTTTCCTTCTAACATGTGAATAGGTCGGGGGGGGGTAATACCCTGGAGAGGTTGCCAATCTATTGCAGGGCCAACAGAGAGATACAGATCATTCATGCTCACAGTCACACCTAAGGCCAATTTAGAATCACCGATTAACCTGACATTGAGGTCAGGGTTGGGACAAAGCCAGAGTACATGGAGAGACCCTTCAAGAGCACAGGGAGAACATGAAAACATTACATAGAAGGGCCCCAGCCAACCAGCGGATTTGCAACAATGAATGCAACGATGAATTAAACTGCATCCTATTTGACATGTATTTAAGTGTTTCTTATTTTGTTTTATATTTTTAGAGCCTGTAAACCCATTGGATTCATCTTGGACAAAAACTCTAGAGTGCTATGTGCAGTCATTGGGAGTAAGCTGGAATCCTTTATGGTCAAAACCTAACCCATTCACTTATAGGCAATATAAGCCTGACTGGTGGTCACGGTGGAAGACAAAAATGTTTGTTTCTCTCCTGCATCAATAGTTTAAATATTCAGCAAATGTTTACTTTGGAATACAGTGTTTTGCACTCACTGCAAATGAGTTTACCTTTGTAGTTGTTGGAAAGCACCTATGAGTTCCATTTAATGAGTAACCAATTATTTTCATCCATCCATTCTCTTCTGCTGATCCAGTTCAGGGTTGCAGGGGGGGCTGGAGCCTATCCCAGCCGTCATAGAACAAGAGGCAGAGAACACCCTGTGCAGGTCACCAGCATGTTGCAGGGCTAACACCAAGAGAATTCACACCCATGGGCAATTTAGAATCACCAATTAACCTAACCCCACTAACTGCATGTCTTTGGATTGTGGGAGGAAACTGGAATACCTGGAGAAAACCCATTCAAACACGGGGAGAACATGCAACCTTCACACAGAAAGGCCAGGGCCAAGGTGGAATCGAACCCAGACCTTCTAGCTCTGAGGCAACAGTGCTAACCACCACGTCACTTTGCTGGCACCAGTTATTTTCTAATAAACTAATTAATTTTCCATGGGTAACAAGTTATACTTGTTACTTGGTCTCGTGGTTATTTAGGTAGACTAACTGAAGCCGCTTAGCAACAACTGTAAATGTTTGTGCTTTGATTGGGTATGGGGCTACAATTTGTTAATTTATCTCCTACCAATTATGTTTGTTATATTTTGGTCTCAATATTAGTTATCTACATTTAAAAAATATTTATGTGTTTTTGAGACTTCTTCAAAATTCTTTTCTGAAGCTTGAACCTGTCTTATAATACAATGATACATGCAAGTAGCATTTAACTACAAATCCAGGTGCACTCAGCTTCTCTCTGCCTGTGTGATAACTGACAATATTTAACATTAACAGAAACACTAGCAGCAGCAGAGTGGTTAAAAACTCTGACAGAAAGCATGCAAACATGTCCATAATCTGCCTGTGAAAACTGAACATTGCAAGCATCCAATGCTGCAAATGTTGCCAAATACAAGCAAACTCAGTGACCTGCTTAAATCTCCCCTTAAGCCTGTCAACAGGTGTGAAGGGAAACAAAGTGCTGAACAATCTTTGGCTGTCAAGGCAGAAAATGAAAGATAGATCTTGACAAACAGAGTTGTGCATGAAAGATTGGCCTTGTCATTGGTGTCTCATTAGTTCCTGTGGTTCTGAGCCATTTTAATGCTGTCGTCTGTAAAAGTCCTAATTAGAGGCCGCTAAACAGATGTAAGATGTGGAGAGGAGGATTGGAGGAGGAGAAAGAAAAAGGGGCACCTTTTTTTGAGGAAGAGAGACTCTGTAAGAAGTCTCTCTTCCTCACAGCATTATTAGAGATTAGATATTAGATATTAGAGAGATACGTATCTAGACAGATTTTGTGTCATATACATGCAGTACCAGTTTTGATGCACCTTCTCATTAAATTTTTTATTTTATTTGTTTCCTACATTGTAAATTAATACTGACGTCATCAAGACTATGAAGGAACACATAAGTAAAAAACACATGTAGTAAACTTAAAAGTGTTAAACAAACCAAAATATGTTTTAGATTTCATATTCTTCAAAGTAGGCACCTTTTGCTTTGATCACAGCTTTGCACACTCTTGGCATTCTCTCAACCAGCTTCATGAGGTAATCACTTGAAATGGTTTTCCAACAGTCTTGAAGGAGTTCCCAGTTGTTGGCTGCTTTGCCTTCACTCTGCAGTCCAACTCATCCCAAACATCTCGGAATGTTGTGGTAGCCATGCTCATTAAGTGTGCCTTAGATTCTGAATAAATTGCCACCAGTGTCACCAGCAAAGGACCCCCATACCATCACACTTCCTCCTCCCTACTTCACGGCACCTTTTCTACGTCTTAGAAAGACATGGCTTTTGGAACCAAACACTATTCCCTGTATACCAACTCTACCTCTTCACAACACAATTGATGGTCTCAAAACACATTAAGAGGGCAAGAAATTTAAGAAATTATATATATATATATATATATATATATATATATATATACACAATGTCAGTCGATGTTCTTAAAGAATTATTCAAAGAATTATTCAAAGAATAAGCAAGATTTTGCACAAGTAATCCCTGTAGACCAGTCTCGAACATTTATTATGTTATATATACTATTATATCCTTATACATACCAATTGGTACTTCCGTCTTCAACTGCATTTTAGATACTGAAAAATACACACTAAATTTACAATTATAGGTTAAGAGCTACATTGTGAATTTCTACCCAGTGTTAGTGTAGTTGACTCCAAAAATAAAAATATGAACAATAACAGGTTCCTTTTAAAAGTTTTATAGCACAACTGGGAACTACATTTACAAGGGAAAAAGCTACCCAGCCTGTGTGTTCACTGCTGTGGTCCATAACTGAGATTTAAGATCAGCCAAGAGAACAGATAAGACAACATGTAATGAACACATTAATATATAGCAAATGTAAAAAACCTGGAAACAAAATAAAGCTCAAATAAATAAGACAGTTTTTGTCCTATCTAAATGCCCATTACTGACTTGAGTGGCAAACTGCCCACTTTCTGTCATGTTAATGATCACCTGTGTGGAAACAAACGCAATCCTTCCACTCATTACAGCCCGTGAACACTATCTTTAACTTCATTAAAGAAGTTAAAGATCGAAGGCCTTTAATACACATAATGTTCGACATTTAAGGCTTTTTGAGAGATTTACAGTCATTCTTGTTTCCACTTGTCTGTAATACAATGCTGTGTCACCAACAACACTAAACACCTCTTAGTCACAGGGGATATTTTGACTTTCCAGTCACGGATCTGTCTAATACATTAATAAAGGCTCGTCTGACCCATGTATTGTGCATTCTGGCACGGCTTATTGGCAAACATGTGCTTTTCCTGCTAATACAAGTCTGCTGTGAGAAATGCCACACCCGGTGGTGTAGTTAAATGGCATAATACCTAGCAGTAAAATGCACATTATACCCAGTACTTCCAAAAAACACTATAAATAATATAATCCAGTCTCTATATTTCCCATTTTCAACCGTTCTAAGCTTGTTGCCATCTTCTAATTACACCATCTAGTCCCTATGTGTAATTCCACATCACCAAGTTTCTCAAATGTTGTATGCCTCAAGTGATAATGAGCTATGCAACATCTGGGCACTGAGCCCTTTTTATTCTGCACATCTGCACTAGTTGCCCCAAAACAACCACAATCAAATTCCCTTTTAGTCATCGAGTGCGATCTTTTTAATGGCATTTAGCATGGCAACATGTGCAGAGAGCTCCTCATAGTGCCACCTATTCGACATCCAACTAATATCCATGTTTCAAAAGAAGTAAAAGTAAGAACTGTCAAAGGCTCCATGACTAACTCCCTGTTAGAGGGCCTGTTGAATGAATAACGCACACTCTTCCAGTAAGTCATTTTGTTTTTCTAACCTTTTTTTTTCACAGTGTACAAGGACAGCAAACTGCCACACGAACACAGTCGATCATATTCATGACAAGTTTGTTCAGTCCACAGGACGGCCAAGACAAGTGTCAGTATCTCCCCTTACAAAGTTAATTTTTCATTGAAAGGCCTTGGCTCAGCTTTGAGCCAGAGGCTTTTAGTTCATCTTTGAAGGAAACGCAACTACCTGTATCTTCACTGCATGTATAACACTAACCAGAGGTTAATGTGTTGGGCCAGCATAAAAAATAAACAACCATTTTGGACATTGTTAGAAGAAAGGCCAGGTATATGTTACTTCAGATGTCATCTTTATGGGAAGTAATATTACATCTTGTTTTAATTTGTTGTTCTTTGTTTCCAGTTCCAGCTTAAGGAGGTGATTGACAAGGACCTCTGCCAGCTTGTGGCCTGAGAGATACAGATCTCTTTTTTTTTCACCTTTTTTTCACCTTGCTGCAGCAAACTCTTTCTTAATTTATTTAATAATCTTTTCAAATAAACAGATAATTCATAAACCTGATCCTATGATCGGTAATGTTGTGCCCATTATTATGTTTGACGTTTGAACAAGCTGCAAATTCCACAAGTAAAATTGTTTTCCTTTGGTATCCAACAAACTGTGAGGTCCTGTGCTGAAGACCTCAAAGACAAAACATTTCCCAGCACCACAGCATGACCCTGTACTACACATAACTTGAGTAACTAAAAATCATTCTTGTATAATCGCACTTGTTCTTTATAAAAAGAAACTGCTGAAGGCCCCGTTCTGTGCGCAGACAGTGGCACACGAACATGCTCACACATTCTGGTCAGTCATGAGACCTAATAGCTAATGTGCATTTTCATTCCAGCTGGGCTGTAGAAATGGATACCCTCTCAAGGGGATCCAAGTGTAAGCATGCCGAGGCTGACTACATCCAGCATGCACCTAAAACCTATTTGTGCTTTGGGAAAAGCCATACATTCTCAAAATAGTATGTGTGATTGGGTTACCGGCTCTGTGTGCCACTGGGATAGCATCATATATCACATCTCACCATGTGCTAGGTGACATAATCCAGCCAGCATGGGACGGCACTATACCAGTGATTACTGGGACAGGTGTGTTTTTTATTTCACCCCTTAAATGCATTAGAGATGGGAATCTCCATTTAATAGCTTCTGGTCCTTTTCTCACTCTCCTCTAATGGCACATAAAGAAGAAATAGAGGTTGTTTAATTTCCACTGGCATATTTGACTTATTTCTAAGTATTTTAGGCAATGACTTAAAACTGAAAGCAGGAGAAATAGCTCCATATAAACTATGAATATTTGAATCACGCTGTAGATCTCCAGATGCCTCCATAAGCAACACATGAAAAAATAAAGATCATTGAAATGGTAAATGGTTCAGCTATGCATGCATGAGCCCTAGGAAGCCAAAAGCATCTTACAAGGGATAAAATATTAATCTAAAAAGTATTCACTTCAGTATTGATTCTCCTAGATGCTTGTCGATCAGGTAAAAAAATGTTCTCCAAAGGAAGAGTAGTTGGAGTCCAGTCCGACATAGAAGTGAATTTTTTTCTGGTCAGATGGGTGCACAAGTCGATTAAGCGCAAAGGAAACTGACAAATCTCTACTTAACAAAAGCAGACACTCACTAAAAGCTGCAGTGTGCACAGCAAAGACATTACAAGCAACTGTTACAGATGTAGAGAGCTGGTGATGAAAGTTTTAAACACATGCACATCTCTGGATGTTGCTACCAGTTTTCAACATATGAGTCAGAGATAATATGTGCAATTTTAGAAACTTACAGTATGGTAGTGAAAACAATATTTAACAGCAAAGGTGTGGACATATAGTATGCCAACAATATCTCTGACAAACAGTCCAGACTTACGCTACACTCGACATCTTTCCCATGTTTGCACCAAGCACAGACTGTATGCCACATTTTTATAAAATATCAGACATACTTTAAAAGTTGTTTTATGATGAAGCTAATCATACAGGCCTATTTAGGCCTCATCTTCCCAAATGCATGCTGGTAGTAGAGATTTCACTTCTTAGGTTCTGAATTATGTTTTGAAGTCACTGAAATCCTGCCATTACATACAGATCATTTCCTTATTCTCATAAACTGCTGAAACTACACATTAGGCACTGATCTGTCTAATATGTATTCTAAACTGTTAGAGGGTGTTCACACATCACTAACTCTCACTGCTGCTTTCTAAAATTAGCATGCTTAATGATGGTGCTTGATAACCATGAAATGTCTCTGCTGCATCAGATGAACCTAGTAGCTCAGTTTCACACATGACGAACCCTTCACATCATAATGAGGAGGAAGGGGGATGTGGCAAAGTGAAGCCAGCTGGGATTATTTGCGCCACAGTGCTGGGTCTGCATACTGTGACCCCTGATTCATGGCTTCACTGTTTACTTTTCTCTAGATTTAGCCATGTTTTTGGCATGGATCTAAGACTCAGCTGTGTCATACCAGTTAAAACTGAGCAACTTTTAACAAGTAGCTTTTTGTTTTTGTGAGAACATTAGAGCCAGACTGATACAGAACTACCTTCTGTGAGAAGCTCCTCCAAATCCCCGATCTCAGCATCATCATCTCAGTCCAAAAGAAGCAACAGATCCAGCCTAAATCAACAGAAACACTGTTCTCCAAGACCTCTAAGATCTTCAAGGTGCCTGAAAGCAATATACTTGCTGAGTACCATGAAAAATGCAACTTTGTGCTGTGCTGAGGGCAAGAGAATCCTCCCACCAAATTTTCATAGATAGATAGATAGATAGATAGATAGATAGATAGATAGATAGATAGATAGATAGATAGATAGATAGATAGATAGATAGATAGATAGATAGATAGATAGATAGATAGATTGATAGGCAATGTGTTGCCAAGAAAGTGTTCAAAGTGTTATTCTATCATAAAAAAAAACAAACAGCTGTGAAAGTCTTCAGCACTTGTTCTGGGTCAAGCTCCCTGTCAATCAACTGCAAGGTGATGCCGTGAAGCCCGCTGAATCTGAAGGGGAGCGTCATTACAGAACACTTTGAAATACTTCTGTGATAGGAGGCGATGACATCTGCCAAGTTATGCAGCCATGCCAGAGACAGTAACCAAGGTCAACTCATCTCATTGCCAAGATTTTTACTCCAGCTGGAATTCCAGTTACCATAAGAAAACCAATACTCACAGGACAACTGAGGTCTGTGTTATTGGCTGGATTTCAAACCTCACAGCCTCAAGCTGATCCAAATATTTTATCAATGGAACCTCCTGTTATAGAGGGAATCTGTTTTGTTACAACAAGAATGATACTTGCCAGCCTTTGATCAAACAATCTTTTAGAGCTCCTCTTTGTTTTTTCAGACAGTACTATCATAGTTTTTATATTACATGGCTTAGGAGATAAGTACAATTTCTTGCCTTGACATGTTTTGTTTTCATTGCAAAACGCACCTAAATTACCCCTGTGTAACTCAAATGCTTATGCAGAAGACTGTCTAAGTACAATATATAAAACCATGGAAATGTGATATGCACAATGTGTTTGTGAGGAATAGATTAGTTTGATTAGAGTGACTCAACTGTATAAACTAAATGGAAAAGGCATGCCACTTATGTTGTGAGGGTCATGCCTTTATCTCCTTCAGAGATGCAAAGAAATCAAGCACACCTTGTTAGTATTTGGATTAATATTTTTCAGAAATGCAAGTCTACATACTGTTCTGGAGATCTCGGAGGCATGCAGTTGACTCGGAATTTCTCATTTTCTTTCTGCTTTGTTTCATTCGCTCTGCTTTATGTGTAGTTGCTTTGTTCTGTGCCAGCTAGTCTTGCTGTAGCTACTTGAGCCACAGCGCCAAAGCAGCTGATAACATTCACCAAGTCCTTCCGCTTAGGGAGCTAAATTGCTTTTCGATTTAAGTAATTTCATTCCACTGATAAGGAAAAAAAACACGATAGAAAACTTATCTGTATTTATTTTGCTTGTGAAGGATAATAAAACATTTTTAACAATGTCAGTGAAAAGGCAGCTTTCAGAACAACTATTCACCAGGAAACACTGACAAAGCTGAACATTTGAAATGATATTGCCTGCTCTCAGTGCTTATCTGGGAACTGGTAATATTTCTGAAAGTGGGCTTCTTATTTGAGGGCAGCAGACAGAGGCAGGACAATGACACTGGTGCAGACGTCGAGCTGATAAGAAGCTGTAAGCAAAGAAACACAGTGCCACATCAAAGATAGAATTTTAAGACAATATTTATCCTATTAGTGCATAAGAATGGATGTGTTTGCTCCCTAACACCCGATTTGCCGTCTCAGAAGCATCAGAGAGCAAAAAGTGCGCCTACTGAACTTCTAAAGCTACTCAAACTTAAGTGACTTCGTTCAGGGTTACCATGACGGATGTAAAAACTGATATTATGGAAGATTTTTAACCACTTTTTTACTTTTCAGGTTCTTTCATGCATTCTGTCTTCATAAGGTTATTTGAAAAAGATCATATTTGGGGTGAAAATGCTTCATTTTAAAATGTTAAACATATGTTTTAGGATATGCGGGTAAGTTGATGACACTGGTGCACATTGCAGGCACTCAAAGTCACTTAACTTTAAAAACCGAGGACTTTCTTATGATTTATCAATGAAGCGGAAAAAGCAATCCACACAAAAAGACCACTACTTTCAGGTACATCCCATGATGACTTGGTCCAATTTTATAGAAAATTACCTTTGTGCTTCCATGTAGCTCTCAGCGATAATTACAATAGTGCTGAATAGAAAATTATAATAGAATGAATGGTTAAACCACTGAATGTCTTTTACACAGAGAGTAGTGAATGAGCGAGCATCAGGATGTTTTTGAACACAACACATTTTCTTTTTTTAATTTTGTATTATGAGTTGGACACTAATTAGTTGGTAATATTATTGTAATTGTTGGACAAAAAGAAAAAGTTGCTTCCATGTACGCACAAAATCACATTTTAAAAATTAGTTTAGACCTATTTTACATTTTGTTAAGAGACCGAGTTGTTCCCTCAAGGCTCAACTAATTTTTACTGCGTCCTTGTCACATACTGATGCTTGGTCAACATCCTGTTCTCATCATATGTTAATGCAGTGGGTGATCCATTACTGTTGTGCCTTGTAAGAAAGAACAAGCAATAATAAAAGTCTAATAAAAGTTAGGAGGCAAGTTGGATGGCTGATGGTGCAATCAGAGCGCTTCAAACCAGCTTGGATTGCTATCATTAGCAACACTTTTTCCTTTTCTGCCAGTGTTTTGTTAGATTTAAGCAACAAAACTAGCTTTATAGAAACACCATTTTTGAGCTAAAACACAGCCTTTCACATTAACCACATGTTACAAGACAAGTTCTTCCATTTGCAACAAGCTTCTCAATTATTTCCCTGCAGCACCAGCAGAGAAATTTTCTTGCAGCCTAATGGAATCCATTTAATACGCTGAGGGACAATTGAACTCTATAGCACCACCCTGCATGATAAAAAATGCATGAAAAGGACTACCCACTGCAATGAAATGTGGAGCCTTTAGAGTCCAGAACAGATTGCAGTGATTGGTGGAACCCAAAGCCTAGTTAAATGGAAACTGACTATTGCATTTATACTGTAGTTAATAGTTTGAGACACATCTTCAAATGCTCTGGGTGTGTTCTTTTATTTTTTCTTATGTGCAGTTGCAAAGAGGCAATCACATTCATTAACCTTTTAAAGAACAAGGTAACAGTTCCCTTGTTTGCCAAAAAGGAGCCACAAAACCGTTTAGGGTTGCATCAGGAGGGGCATCTGGCATAAAGATTTGCCAAATTAAATTTGTGTAGTTAACCACTGTGGTGACCTCTTGTGAATAAGGAGCAGCCAAAAGTAGCTTTAAGGTATTAGCCCCCCCCCCCCCCCGTGCATTTTGTTGTTACAAAGAAATGGCTTTTATGCCACTGGCTGCCAAAGCATTGTGTGCAGTGAAGAAAAATTCACTAACATTGAGCCAGGCACAGACAGAGCGCGTTTCTATAGAGACTATTTTGCCTCACTGGAGTTTAAACCTATGACCCAGACCCCCCCCCCCCCCCCCCCGAAACTCCCTTAGCCTCTTGAGGTGGTGGGACAGACAGTGCACTGGCTGCCCGAAATGACAAACAGCAGGCAGGCGGTGGCATGCTTTTCTTGCCAAATACAGCACTCCATGTTCAAATAGTGCTGACAGGAAAAACATAGACACTTTTATCCAGGGTCCCCCACTCCGGAGTGAGATGTTGAGGGGAAAATTTCCTCCTGCCAGAAGACATAGACCTGCCTGTATCCAGTAGTTTCTACTGCTGCTGTTGTGGAAAATTCACATAAGTGCATAATTTTTCTTTTTCTCACTAACACTAAATGGTTACTTAGAAGCTGACATATTTAGTGTCTTCCACAATGGACAGGAACAAGAAGCCAAACTCCTTTGTACAAATGAGAAAATCCATCACCTTCACGCAGCAAATAAAGACCTCTCCTTATAATTGTGTTTTTCATCTCACTATAGCGAGCTCCTTGGTGTAACTTCTGCCTTCTTTGCTTCCCACTGAGTTTATCGAAGAGTCGACCCATCCATTTTCTTTGATGGTTTTAATTCAGCCAAGCATACCGGCTGCTATTGCAATGCCCGCTGCAATGATTAACTGCGCAGTGCTGCATTCATTCATTCAAGCGCATCCATCAAAGCATGGATCCCTCTAAGTGGAAACAAGCTTTCCCAGCTTCAGGAAACATCTAACCTGTATTAAAAAATGAACAGAGATTCCAAGGCAGGTAAGTTTTGTTATGTCTGGTTTGAGAGCTGTATCATAATTTCAAATTAAAACCCAGAGTTAAGCACTATGGGAACCACTTAAAATACCATAGTGGAAACATGACTGCCAGCTGGTCACATTTAGTAGAAGAGGGTTGACCCAGTATAAATGACTATGTTTGGTCTTGTCAGGGCAGATTTAGTAACAGTGGGCTGACAAGGAAAAAAAAACACACAAAAAAAAATATTGCTTCTTAACTTTATATGCATAGACTGTACAATATGACTTGAGGTGACATAATAGAGCCCTAATTTGTATGAAATGTCTGTTTCATCTTTAATGGAAAAAATGTCAGATTGTGGGATAATGACTTTATTTAGAATGTAGTGTGAAAAAAAAAAAACAACCCTGCAATAAATCTTGATTATGAAGATACTAATTAATAAAGCTGTGTCATAAACACCTGCTCCACTGACTGCAATGGATGTTTTTAGATTCATCAGTCCTTGAATGAAACTGAAACTGACCCAAAGTCAAAAAAGTGATTGAATTTAAACTCACCGACATATATGGCTTCAGTAAAGTAGAACATTTAGCTTCCGTGTGCACGTTTCGGCTCTATGATGAGATATTTCCTACAAAAAATGTTTCTTAGGAATTGCAATTTACTTCTGCCCTCAAGTGATTTTGTACACAGGCTGGTATCTGACTCTTTATTAAATTAGCAGGTATTTCTCAAGGCAGTTGGTAATCTTTTAAATACTGTGGCTAGGCAAGCCTTAGAAGTACTTGAGCTGTCAATCACTTAAATGAATAGGATTTTGCCAGCAACCGAAATGACTCCTCCTACTTTGCTACTCTACAAGTATGCTATGAACAGCTGTTCTCAGCTATCTGTGAACGAATAGACAGCATGCTCTGTGTTACACCTGAAACAGTTATGATTCCTAACAAGGCCACCCACTGTCTTCCCTGTTGTTAAATTCTCACTGCAAATGTCTTATTTATCTACATCATAACCCAGTGAATGTATAATGCTCCTCTGTCCTTCATGTATGTATATGTGGTACATTGCATATGTTCCCCGTAGGCCTGTGACCCTTATAACCTCAGTCCTCCCTCTAATCTCTTAATCTTTAGCGGAACAGCAGCCTCTGTGATCATTGGCAGGTCTAGTGTGGTGCATACCTTTCTCCAGCGGTGCTCAGGGGGGATATGTGGGAATATCACAGGTAATCCACATCTCCTACAAATATCTGTTGCTGGATTTTTCTGAAAATATCTGGCTCTGTGCTTATGGGTGGCCTAGGTAAAAAAAACAAAACAAAAAACATAGCCTTCTATGGGGAAGGAGAAGGTAAACCACTTCACTCAGGGAAGTGATATGAAGAGGTGCTCCTGAGATGACCTGTGTGATTGGGAGACTGAGTTGGAGCTTTAGCTGGATGTGCAGTGTTGACAGCTAATGTCAGGCCATCACCGCATAATGAAACAAGCTTAGAGGCTATTAAGTAATAAGCCTGAAGACAGGGTGAAGTGTATTTTTTGGTGTATTTGCTTGGATGGGAGAGCATTTCCTGAAAAATGCCACTCAATAGAGTCTGAATCATGTATTTTCATAGCAAATCAAAATCGTGTGTCGTATAAAAAATGTTTTATGAAGACATAAACTGCTAATTTCCTCTTCGAAATGGTTGAGAATGAAAATAAAGCTGCCTGGATCAGATTCTCTGACATTATTTGCTTCAGTCCAGAAAGGCAGGCTTACATGTCCTGCATCACTCATGATGTCTTTCTGGTAAAAACAACACAATGTCTTTGCCTCTGACTTTTTTCAGCATTCAGTCCAGTTGTAACCTTTTATAAAACAACATTTAAAAAAGACATTTTTCCATACAATTAAAGATATGTTTGTGTTCTGACTTAAAGCTGTGGTGGTGTTTGAAGTGGATGGATACATCCATTTTCCTTCAGCAGTATTTCATTTTCAAAACTTAACAGTGCACAGCTTTTTTGGAGTGAATGGAGAAGTCTTTTTTTTTTTTTTCTTAACAACCATGAAACCCTATAGCTATGTGGCAAACACATGAAAATGGCATGCATGATGCTGTAACACAATTCTCACTGGTGGAGGAAGGAAATGTTCACATTATTTATCACCACAACACACAGAATTTAGATTTCAGAGTTCATTTTGAGAGTTTTTGTCCCAATCATTCATTGTGACAGATTGTTACTCTGAGCAGCTCTGGCTCTCAATGGGAGATGGTGCCCTCTGATATCTTATGGAGTCATCAGCAGCCGCTTGCCAAGTTTAATACAACTGGGGACCGTAACTCTCCAGGCAACTACTACTAAACATGCCAGACAGGTCTGGCTCTCTCCCCTCCATCAGATCAATATCAAATTGTCTCACAGACCATCTGCAATCAAGCACAGCAGAATAGAGCACTCAGACACTCCAGTCAAAGGTTACAGACGGTCTGGCCAGCTTTGCCCTCAGCCAAAGTGTGACCGCCTTTTTAAAGAGTTCTTTGACAGTTTAACATCTCCCCCACCACACTTCCCCCTTCACCTCCTTCATCACTCTCCCTGCCCTCCCTCCCGCCTCCCTCCTCTCTGTTGTTTTCCTTTCTCAGTCGTCCTGATTAAACCTGGATATCCCAGGAGGAGGCTCTGATTTCCCAGCACTGACTGTTAACTGTAGTGAAGTCAGCGCTGCATGTCCTCACACAAGTCCAGTCAAACCTACTGGCTATTGAAGACTGAGTAATATATGAAGTTTATATCAATTAATATTAAAAAAATTTTCCTTATGATTTGCATTTCTAGTACCAGAATATCCTGGTTTGTTTTGTAGTTCTTATAAACCTTCATCATTCATATGAAGCATATAAATAAGCTTATTTTGGTAATGTCAGGATTGGGAATAGCCTATAAGGGACCAGTACATAAGAATTCTTAATGCGCAATCTTAGGTATTATATTAAGATCTGAAAGATGCCTACAACAACAAAGAACTTGACTGTCAAATTACCCGTGATGGCAATATAATTATTTATTTATCCACCTAAACATTATCGTCTTGGCACAAGTATGGACACAAAACACTGAAAAAAGGGCGAAGAAAGGATTTCTGAATTGGTGCAGTTCATTGGAGTCATTTCACATGAGCAAATTACATCGCCCTGAGTGACTGCTCCTGTATGAATGGAGCCTTTTTTTATGATCACAAGAAAAAAAAAAAAAGAAAAAAAAAACGTCTCTCGGGGACGTGGAATTTCAGGAGGGTTTCCCCTCTTAAACATGCAGGGGTACACTTTAAAGGCAAAGGATAATGCTGCACTTCCTCTCCTGGATAATGCTGTTTGAACTAAATAAAAATGCTCCTATTCATTCAAAAAATGCACAAAGATGTGCATTTTTAAAGGAATCTCTTTAAGTTGGGTAAGAATGAGCGTCTAGGTATAGTTGTGGGTGTAAGACAATCCAAAGTTTGAACGTATTAACTTTTGAGACTGAAACAGAATCCATCGAAAACTTACCGTTTTGCTCCTTTACACTTGGAAGGTGAAATTTGCTGACAGGACTTGATTCAGCTTCCGACCCATATTGTTGGAGAAGCGATGCAAGAATGAATATTAATGGAAGGATCATTTGGATGAGTGGTAGATGGCGATTACAAAGCGCTGTAGACGGGACGGTTTGTATCACCACACACATGCGTCGTTTACAGGACACCGGTGCTGTTTCGGACACATTTGGAGAGGATAAACGCAGAGTAAAATCCACTTAATCTGAAGCATCAGTCCTTCGGAAGAACGTGTAATTTTTAACTTGATAAATAAGAACAACTCCTCTGCAGAGGTTCCAAACCTGCCGCTGCTGCGCAAAGCAAATGCGCACCTGTTGGTTCAACGGAAAGTTTGAGCAAAGTTTACTTTTGTGTTGTTGTAATCCTGGTATTAGTTATAAACCACCCTTGTGCACGCATATCATCTATGAAACGAAAACATTAAAAATACACAGATGCATTTTGGGTAAACCGCGCGTCCACGGTGCGTTCTTCAGTCCGTCTGATAAATCCCTGCAGATCTTTACGCATTACAGCAAGAGCTCACACACTGAGACAGCGAGAGAGCGCAGCAACTTGATACAGCCTGTACCCAGAAACCATTCAACACCGAGACGATTTCTGTTGTGTGGCGCGGTCTAGAGTCATAACTTGGAGACTGAGATAAAATATCGCTGCGCGCCCGGGGTTGGCTTTTTGGAGACTGGCAACTGACGGCACAACAGGTGCTATACATAAAGTAGCTAGAAGTTCTCAGCGGAGGAAACTCCCCAGGATGTTAACTATTCAGTTGCTGCCTGGTGTTTCACCCCTTTTCGGTTCCATTTTTTTGGTTTGTTGCAAACACTTTCACACATTTAAAGTATTTTCTTTTCGCAGGGTTAAGGGTTTAATGGCTCTCTGTCACTAAAAGGGTAACGTTTAAAGTTTTTAGGCTAAATATAAGACACAAAAAAAAAATATCAAGGAGACATTTCAGGGTATTTGCAGACACATTTCACTTTCTACTGTGTTGTACCTACTGTCTTAGTGCTCCTCTGTTTTTCTGCTTATTTTACTGGGCTACAGCATCGTGGCCTGGTTACATTTTTAGCCCAGTAAATCATGGTCCATCCGATGTGTAATATATACAGTGTAGCTCACAGGATGTATTCACATCAGGAGCTAAAACCTTCCATACAACATTCCTAAGCAACATTGTTTAACCATTGAGTAATTGTTTAAAACCTTGATTCACTGAATGAAAGATAAATGTCCCCCAAAAGAAAACTTTTTAACATGCATTTTTGTGCTCTTCTGGAATGTTTCTGTGGAAGGAAACGTTTAAGGTTCTCAATTTGTCATATCAAAGCAGAGACACCGCTTGAAACAATACTCCCTCCTGTTCCCAATTTCCTTTCTCCCCGGCACAATGTTGTACCTCATCAACTGTGTTTTATGTGGTTCCTCCCATCCTATTGTTGGCAAAATGCAACAGTGGATCCCCCCGCTGTATGGTAAGTCTGCTGTAGCACAGACACAACAATCAAAGGAGAGCTGGAGACATATTGAACCCATTGAGCCAGACACATGATGCAATGCTGCAGCAATTTACCCCCAGTCTCACATAGCTTAGAAACTACCACCTCAAAGAGAATGCAGAGCAATGATCTCTGCAGCATCAAGGTAAGCAGGGAGGTTTCTGTGGTTTTAATCAAAGTTAATGGTTCAGGAAAGAAGGCGTGGGACACTGATGCAGTCATTTCATACTCGTGTTGCCCCTGTGGAGAGGGGCATTTAGAGGTCTTCATGTGCCTGTTGCAAGGGCCAAGGCCCTTTGTGTAAAGGAGGGTATCACATTCCAGCCCTGCAAGTGCCTGCAGCAGATGTCAGCACTTCACATTGTGGAATCCCTCTCTTTTTCACAAAAACACACACACACACTCATTCACCCCATGAGGTTTTGTCTGTAAAATCTGAGTATTTTGTCTTGTTGTCCACATTTGATTGCTGCTTCCATGGTGGTCTTGTGAAACGCAAAGGCTTTGATACAAAGAAATATAATAAACAGAGGAAATTAGAAGCAAGTTAGGCCTTTTGGGTCATGCCAAACATGCAGAGACAAGCCAGCTAGGAGGGCTCTGTGTCCACTGAGTAGAGTGGAAATGGAAATGTATACAATGGAGAATTCACACTCATCGTCTACTGCCTAAATCCCATTAGCCTTGCTTGCCTTTTTGGGACACATACTGTCAAGCAAACAAATGCCCTCCAACAATCAGTCATTATTGTTAAACACATCTGTCTCCTCCTTTTGTGGTGAAGAGAAACACGGGGGAGTGAAAATGTTAGATCGCTTCATTTTGACTGTGAAACCTGTTGTAGCAGCAGCATGAACTTTGGCTTCGTATCCCGCTAAACATTCTATGTGGTTTAATGGAAAATATGCCAACAGAGCAAAAAAGAGCCCCCACCACACACACACACACACACACACACACACACATAGCGGTTACATTTATCATCATTGTAGGTCATGCTAATATTCATCCTCTAAAAGGTGCACTGACTTTCAGTAAGCAGTCACACTTTCATATTAGTGAAATGTTGATCTTTTATTGACCTTAAAGTCTCATGCTGATAAGTGGAAAGTTTCAGTAATTGCCCCTGGCTGCACATGGCTGTGAGACCGGAGCCCCCTGGTGGTGCCCCTTAGGGCTACATGCAGTGTTTTGCCCCTTGAATTTCTGGATGCCACTGCAGGTGCTGTGGAAAGTTTCTTTTTCTGTTCAAAACAACACTTATTTTGATTTCACAGAAGAAAACATATTTAATCCAGTATTTCAAGATGTTTCCGGTCTTCTAACATCCATTTGCTTGTCCTGTTCATGGTCACAAAGCTGCTCCTCGAGCCTTCATCTTCAAGCATGTTTCAATTCTATGTCTAAAAATGATTATAACTAACAAAGTACAGCTCTATGGTAGTTCTTGGTAGTTCTACTGCATGGCTTGTTCTTGTCTTTCAAAGTTTATGACACATTAATACCCCAATGTGCAGTGCAGGGGTTCACATAAAAAGTGATAGATTTAATCCGTTATGGTAATTTTGGCAGCACAGTGGCGCAGTGGTTAGCACTGCTGCCTCACAGTTAGAATAACATCTGAAAGGTCTGGGTTTGATTCCACCTTGGCCCAGGCCTCTCCCTCTCTCTGTGTGGAGTCTGCATGTTCTCCCCGTGCTTGCGTGGGTTTCCTCCCACTTTCCAAAGCCATGCACTTACTGGGGTTAGGTTAATTGGCTAATCTAAATTGCCCATAGGTGTGAATGCGAGTGTGAGTGTGAAAGGTTGTTTGTCTCTCTGTGTTGGCCCTGCGACAGGCTGGCGACCTGTTCAGGGTGTACCCTGCCTCTCGCCCTATGACAGCTGGGATAGGCTCCAGCCCCCCCTGCAACCCTGAACAGGATGAGCGGAAGTGAATAGATGGATGGTAATTTGATTTCATATTCTCACATAGATATTTACAAGTTGTGCTCACACTAACGTTATCAAATGTACAATGTGTCATAATCAGATCACCCTGCCATGAAGAGCTTCAAAGCTGGACTTTGATGTGGTGAAAAAAGAAGTGCAGAAGGATAATAAACACTTTTCAAAGCCTTCTGAAAGACCAGAAGTAGAAGCATTATTACTGTATTAATATGTAACTATAAGTTTAAGTCACTTGTGTTGGAGGCATGGCTTTGGGTACTGATTGGATGCATAGTCGGTAATACATCATAATGTGTTACTCACGCAGCATGTTTTGTATGTGAAATCTCAATCTTTACAGTAACTATGAATAAATACATTAACAGACACTTCCTTCTAATGAGCTTTAGCAGAAACAAATATGCTTTTTTGGAGCACTGATTGTCACAGCACAGCCTGTACAAACCACACAAAGTAGTATTGTACATAAAGTATATTCATATTATTCATGTGATTATGCACTATACAATTCAGATACTTTGAATGATTAATCTTTATTAACTAATGTTAATGGCTAACCTCACAAATCAAAACTGTCACAAGTTGCAGTGCATTTCAAGTCATTTCAAGTGTGTGACCTTGTTGCCATAGTCACTGTCTACTGTAGCACATTACTTCAGTTTGGCTTCATTAGACACTGATGCATGTTGTGCTGTATGCATAAATCACACAAAAACAAATACACTGATGTCCAATACAATTGTCTGCGGCTAAATTCCATTTAAATCAAATTATTAGTTTAATAATGCAGTCTGTGACTGCTCGATGCTCTGAAAATGAGAAAGAAGCAAGGCTGCAACTTGACAGTGCAAGCTTGGATAAAAACCACTGCTCTGATATCCAGGAGATTTTTAGTGTTTTAGAAATCTAATGTAAACATTTGGGAAAGTTGTGGAATATAGATACTCAAAACAAATAAAACAAGCTCTGTTGTTAACCTTGCTGAAATTAATCTAACATACCTTTAAGCTTTCACAAACGCGTGTAAAATTTTCATTCACTGTAATTGTTTAGTAATGTTGGACATTTCAGTTTGGAGAGAATTTCTTGTCCTTCAGGATTTCCCTCCTTAAGCAGGAAAGTGGTCCAAAAATATCTGAAAGGAACTCTCCTGCTTAACAGATTTCTGGCTCGATGCCTCCACCATAATTTTGGAGAGTGCTGCACTTACTAAACATCTGCTGACAAGGAAGACTCAGTTTCCATTATAGCAATCTGCTCATTTAATGATGAAGGATCTGATATTAGACTGCCAAAGTTCATCAATACATTATTGAACTGGAACCCTGTGCAGTGCAATGATGAATTGTAGTTTTAAATCTGTGTGTGTCTCCCCTCACCTATTGCTTTTATGAAGTATGAGCACAGTGTTTGAATAGATCACATGTGTGTTTACAGATCAGACAGAGAAACCATCATGCAGCGGGGAAAGACTTTGATCAATAAACCAGGACGTTGGAAGACGCTGATGTGCTAGTGTAATGAACATGTTCCACACTTTCAGACAGCTTGAAATGTATTTTCCTTGTACATAGCAAAATAGAAAATGTCTATGGAAGTAATTTTGACAGCACTCACCTTAACACACACCTCAAATGACAGCACTCTATAGAAACATCAAGCTGACGTGTGAATCTACTGTATTTTCAGTAAATACAGTTTTATCTCCATCCTTCATGATTTACATTAAGTTCTCATTCATCATGACTACTCTCATATCAGCTCCTGTGACATGTCCCTGTTCCTCTTCCAAATAATTTATCTCATTAATCTGAAGTTTTGGCAGCAAAGCTTCTCTGGGTTCAGTTAAAACACGAAAATGAAAACGGACCTGTTACTAAGCAGCACACAGAAAAAAAATATAATAAAATGTTTAGCGGTACACTTCTTTGTCTCCAGATCTGTCAAAAACTTGTTTTTCATTTGAATTACAATGTGACAACACATATAACTCTTCAGAGCTGCAGCGGTAGCAGAAATGTGGTTTTCATGCCAGGTTGTATTAAACCACAGTAGGTTGTTTCAGTCCAGCCTGACATATTTCTGGAATGGCATATGATTGTCCATCACACTCATGGCTCTTAGCCAGCCAGCCAGCCCGTGCACAGTCTCCTAAACAACACAAAAGAATCCTTGTGCTTGAATGTCTGCCTCTATATTGTAGCACCGGAGTCTTGCCCTGTGACATAAATCATTAATCTCTATGCATATGGTGCTGATTAATTTGTGTATGCAAATGGAATGCCTTGTCAATCAAGATTATACTACAGGGATCATCGCAGGAAGACCGCACAAGTTGTTTGACATAATGATGCATGAGATATGGATCAAATCTGTGGGGGAAAAAAGCTCCCTGGATTTTTCTCCTTTTTTTTGGACTTAAAAACAAAGGATCTGCCTTACTGTTCCCTTTTCTTAATGTCTTAATTTTTTTCTTTTTTCTTTGAAAAGGGGCACAAACATTTTTGGATGTTTTAGAAGGTTCCAAAAGAAGAAAAATATGACAACAATTAAATCCAGGCACATGTTGTGGTTCTTCCAAATCTGTACAGACATAAAAAAGTAAATTTGATGTCATCTCTGTCATCAACCAGATAACCAGTTCTAGACACGACCTACTTTTGAAGACAGATTTCAAAAGCCAACAGCAATTTTATATGATTTGGAAAGACACAGTTAAAACTGGGAACTATGGCTCAACTATTAATTGTTTGAATCCCTAAGATTTAATAATAAGCTGTCATAACACAGCCAGTGTATATTTATTTCTTCTTATTATTAAATGGTTTAAGGTAATTGGCGGGTCACCCACCTAGCCAAGCTTTACAGTGCTTGTAAATGTTTGGAGAGAAAGACTTGGAGACAAGTTGAGGACATTACACACACACACACACACACACACACACACACACACACACACACACACACACACACACACACACACACACACACACACACACACACACTATTTAGCTGAGTTTCTTAGCAAACACTTCTTGGAGCAGAAAGACATTTTTAGATTAATATTTATTTACAGCCCTGAATCCTTTCCAACATGGAGGAGCATCAGTCATAGGCCACATAAAAAGCCTTATATATGATTCATAAAATGACTTTATATACAATGGCTTTTAGACTGAGTATAAAAATTAATGGTAGGACCGTTTGAAGTGATAATCTTTGATGAGTTTGTAGCCATTTGGTCTTCTGCCAATAGGTTTGTCACAGTCAGTTATTATTATTTAAGATCTGCATTCATTTATATGTCCATCCTTCATTTCATTCATTTGGTCATGAACGTAATCACTGCACACCAAAATGAAAAAGACATTTCGTCCTGCTATAAATCCTCAACGTGTTTTAACAAACAGGCTGACAGCACAGACGTAGCGACTAAATCCAACTTACTGAATTTGGCTATAACAGCATTTGAGAGGCAAAAGTCCATTAAACAGTTGTTGTGGGGATTTCGGTAAATTTATAGTGCATCTCATTCCCATGAACAGACACATTTTGGCCAATATGGATTTGCAGATTTTCCAGTTTCCATTTTTCTAAGCTCTCTTCTCCATCTTCTTATGAAAATAGTGTGAAATTTTAAGAAATGGTTTCTGTGGTGGACCTAACTGTAAACACATGCAAAAGTGTGCAAAAGTGTCAAAAGTGGTTTATATTTGGGCATTGGCTGCTTCCTCACTCATTTTCAGTTCAGTCCTTGTACTTGACCATTTTCAGAGGAATGTTTTTTGTTTGTTTGTTTGTTATTAAGCGTTAAGCTTCTTAACACTGACCTATGACACATTCAAGTAAGAAAAGGCACCTAACTGAAGGAATAAAACAGTGCTGTGTCTACACATGACAGAGAACTTAGCAAAGAAAAACTGGAGTAAACTGGACAAGTGGAGGACAAAAGAAGCCTTAAAAACTATCTACAGCATGGGAACTGTATCTGAAAGTCATGTCCTTAAGAAGATAGATAGATAGATAGATAGATAGATAGATAGATAGATAGATAGATAGATAGATAGATAGATAGATAGATAGATAGATAGATAGATAGATAGATAGATAGATAGATAGATAGATAGATAGATAGATAGATAGATAGATAGAAGCAGGCAGGGCATACATGGAATGCCATAACCAAGTGTCTAGCATAGTATACAGGAACATCTGTGCCATGTATGACCAGGAAGTTCCGAGGTCAAAATGGGATACGCCCCCAAGGGTGGTCGAGAATAACAGAGCTTAGATCCTGTGGGACTTCCAGAGACAGACGGACAAACTTGCGATGGCTAACCAACCGGACATCATAGTGGTGGACAAACAAAGGTCCAGGAGCTCAGTGATGCCAGATCTGGGAGAAGATGCACCACTCGTCATCTCATTAGGAGCATGCTCCGATGTTGTCAGCCATGCATACAAGCTCATGGAGGCCATTAAAAACTACCGCACACCAATTTGAGCTGCTGCAATTAAATTTCAGCAAAATTGGCTAGCCTGTGGCATCACTGTTTTTACTTTGATTTTTGGGGTGTCTTTGAATTCAGTAGGTTGATAGTTTTCACTTCCATCAAATGATGTGGATTCACAGACACCAGGATGGCTTAGAATTTGAGCAGGCGCCCATATATGCTGTGTGGCAGTGGGGGTGGTGCAGGTTAGAGTCCCCAGGGACGTGGATTCATTTCACTCCTAATACATTACCCAGCCCATATCAGTACAGATATTCAATATGCTGCTGCCCCCCCCCCCTTCCACTGAGATCTGATGTGTTTTTAAAGTGTTCCTTTCAAAACTCAGGTGGGGGAATAAGACACAGGTGAATAGTTAACAACAGGTGAAGACAATGAGGGTGGGGCAGATGATCACACAGGATGGAAATGAAAACAGGAAATAAAACTAGAACAAGACACGTGAGACTAACCTTTAAAGTAAAAAAGGGAAAATGACCAAGAGACAAACACCTAACGCAGCAATATTAAGATTGACACTGAATTACACAACAGCGGTAGAACACAGGAGGAAAAAGGCAAACACACAAAGACAAAAGACAGATGGCTAATCCATGGAAACGGTGAGTAAAACAGGAAATGAGAACATTACAAATAAGAATGATGAGTAAGATCAAAACTAGACTCACAAATTATAATAATGCTGAACAAAATCCTGAAAGCGTGACAAAAAGCTCCAGGAAAAACAAAACTCAGCTTTGGAAATGTATGTGACAGTGCTTTTCACCAACGTTGCTAGTTAGAAAGTTTTTTTTCTTAGAACTGGCCAGCCAGTTTGGGCCACTTAATGGTTTTGGAAAGTGTGAACCTACAGAGGAGAAGGACATCGTTCTTTATTTCTGTTTAGCACCAGGAAGCACTGGATTGCAAGTCTGTGAGAATGGATCATGTCATGAGAGTTTCTGTCAAAACTGTTAATTTCATTTGAGCCAGAGGTCTAAACCACGCTCGGCTCTGCAATATTAATATTACCCTTGGCCTTCTGTGCCACACCAAAATAAGATAGTCAAGCCAAGAAGCTGTGCAGGTGCATTTTTCTGTAGTGATATTTTTTGTAATGACAGTAAACTGCCTTAATGTGGAAAACCTGAGACATATTGCTTAAATTTAACTTAAAATATCTAAGGCTGTATAATATCTATTTCATAAATAAGCTGAATGTTTACCAAATATGAAAATACGCTTAAATACACAAATTATGAGATCAAATTGCCCTGTTTGTGTGCTACAGACTAAAATGAGTTTGAGACTCCTGTATTATGTCAATAAAACATTACTTTGATCAATAATATTGAAACACTGCATTAAAAGAGGGTTATGATTCCACTAATAATAATTTTTATCTGGATGATAGAAACATGGATTAAGCCTATATCATTATCTTTTTGCACTCAGGCATTTAAGGAGTCACATTTTTTTCTCTCACATCTAGGTCTTGGTCTTACTACGGAACAAGATTACTACATAAATCAATATCAATAGAAGCTTTAGTATGAATCGTATTGGATCAATAATTTCTGATACAGCCCTTTTTATTCTCATCCGTCTGCTGCTAAATACTACACAGACCCAGCCATAAATAGTGATGCGTTTGGGTCCATCATGTGAAAGAGAGCTTTTATTTCCTGCCGTCACGTCACGTCTCCGTTTAGCAGCGGCTGTGGATGTGGAGGCGGGGAGCGGCTGTCCGTGGTGCTGATGGGAGTGATGCTCTCCAGTTCTGTGCAGCCGCTACTGCGCATGTTGCATGACAGGTACACGCAAGCCTCCATCTTGGGCATCCCAAGCTGAGGCGAAAGGGCAGCAGCTATATACACACTGATTCAAAAACAACAACAAGCGGGCTCGGAAACCAAAACAAAGAAAGAAAAAAAAAATTGGCAATTTGCCGAGATGTAACTTTTCCCCTCAAGCCAACTGAACACAATCGCATCAGTGAAGAAGAGAAGGTAACAAAATGGGAAAGAAAGACACCGACTGGTCGTGGAGGCTCTGTTAACGACTGTTTGCACAGTCAGCTTGACTGGATCGAGATTTCTGAGGAATTGACAGGTGACAAAGCCAAACGGTGAGTGGGACTCCGTGCTATGCTTCGTGACAGATGGCTGCTGTGTTATTTCTGTTCATAACATGCGCTCGCGTAAAGTGGAATCGCATGCTCGTGTTCATACGTGATGGCATCTTCGTCGTGCATCCCCCCCGTCATGGTGGTCGTTGCTTGCTGTGTTGTGCTCACCTCAGTATCCTCTGCTATTCTGATGCTCAGGCTTCGGGCGAGTGTCAGCCTCTCTTACTTACTTTTCTCTTGTTAGAAAGAGACCCAATGCGACGTGCAGCCACAGGTTGTGAGAGTCCCGGTAGTCTGCGGATTTATTTTGTGCTGGTAACATGTCAGTATTTTTGCTGAATACACCTGAGGCCTTTCCTCGTGGAGTATTGCATTAATCTGTAATAATATAGCAAATAATCCAGCTTTAAGTATATATATATATATATATATATATATATATATATATATATATATGTCCACCAAATAGAATAAAATAAATATTAATTTATTTACCTTAATATATACCCTCCTCCTGGTTGAAATTATTACAGATATTATGTTTAATTTCCAGAATCTTAAAAAGGATCTGCTCATGAATTGTTTATTAGCCCGTGACCCATAGGGCAAACCATGTAGCCTGCTTGAGTCACTGTCAGCCACTGCATGACAAAGCCTCTGCAGTTTTAACTTTGCCCCTAGTAAAACACAGCTAGGGCAATGTTCTTCAGTGGTGGCACACAGTTGAGTCAGACAGTGCCAAGGTCGAGTTACAGTTTCAGCTGAACTCACATTTATGTTTTAATGTCAGTCAGGTGGCATGGTGATTGTGTTTTTTTTATATATATATTGAAAATGTACACAGTAAGATACTGATTGAATTCAGTGGTCCCCACTTTGGGAATAGGACAAAGAACAGGTGTCAAAATAGATACATTTTAGGGGTTGTGTGATGATGCATATTCAGCACTATCAAGAATTTCATATGTGTCTTATTCTGTAATGAAGTAATCAAACTCTTTTATTCCCTACAGTAGAATATAGAGTATACTGGTTTTATATCTTATGCCTCTCTATTTATCAGGCAGACTGTAGTAAAGATGCTGAGATTTTACCCACAGGAACGTTAAGGGGGGCATGATATAGAGAATTTGTAGATTGGCTAAGAAATCGTTTCTCAGAAATGTGGTTGGGTTGCCAAGTCAAACATTTGATACCGCTCCAGCTGTTGCCATCTGAGATGTGTGGATTAGCTCTAACATTATGTTGGCCAGTCAAAGCCTCTGGTTTTCAGGAATTTTCCAAATCAATAAACAAATGTTGTCTTAGTTTAGACAAGGTGTTTGCATGGAGGCAAAAGGCGCTGTACTAGACATGGAGAGGATTTCTGTTGAAGAAGATGATGATCAATGTGCAGGTGAGGAGCAGACAGGGAGTTGCTGGGTCAAGGAAGTGAGACAGGGAGAGAGTGTCTCTGTCTAGACAATGAACTGCCTCGGTTAATACACAAGATGTGCTAAGATGTGTGTCTGAGTGAATGCGTGTTTGTGAGGTGGTATTGCTTCTTTGCTGTAGGTCTGAGTGTCCCTGTGCAATGAAAGGGAAGCACTTTCAGATGGACAATGAATCACACAGGTACTGTGGTTGCGAGGTGATTAATGGTCTCTATCAAGAAATGCTAAAATCCACTGTCTGTACTTCTAAGTGTACATTTGTATAGTTTTGTTCCTGTAAATACACAGGACCATATTATCTGTTACTTACCTTTACTTAAGTATTATACTGTGAGAAATGAATGACAAACAGGACTACACCAATCATAAATCAAGCCAAGTGACAGAACTCTAAACATGATTTGCAAATCCAAAGATGCATGCCGAAAGCCTTCTATGCAGGTCTCTCGAGTAAAGTGAAGGATATTGTAAGTAATATTTATTTCAGCTATCCTTTAAAGGTCACATTCAGCTGACAAGTCCTCAATGACCATTGTTATTCAGGTGCGATGCTCCAGTGATTGGATTTATGGTTGAACTTGCCCTACTTTATTAAACCTTGTCAGACTGATTCATCTATATTTTAGACATTTATTGTATATGACATGCATCTAAAGTAAATATGAATGGATGTCAAAAAAGTAAAGGGCAAAGTTGCAGTGTTCAGGAAATAACAAGCTCTGAAGCTATATCTTCTAATCAAGGAGCACGCCAAAGAACAACTGTGACATGCAGGCCGAGATTTGTGGGATGTGAAACAAAAATGATTGGGTTAATAAATGACAATCCTTTTCATTTTTTTCCTGTTCTTGTCTCTTTTTTTTCTGCACAGGTTCAGATCACGCCAGAATGGGCACGAAGAACTTTGTCGTTTTTCTCCTGGTCCTCTTTCTTTGTCTAGAGGTAGGATTTACCAAAGAAAAAGGAACAAAGAAAGGAAAGAAGAAAGGGAAACATGTTTACTGTCCATCGTAAGTACAGTGTGGAATAAATAACATCATGCTGTCATATTGGCCTCTGGGGTGGTGATTACATATATAAGCTTGATTGGTCCACATACAGTAAAGCCCATACATTTTGCTTGTGTACAAATCAAAAAAAAAAAAGGAGAGTACGTTTTTTGTTTTAAATCTGTTTTTGGTTCTATTGGATTGGTTTTAGTCAGTGGATTGGTAAGTGGTTCAGCCAACACAAATTTATTTATTTGTACATCTCAGAATTGCTTAATTTCACTGGATTCTCAAGCCACTGGTCTCAGAACTCAAAAAAATGCACAACACTGTCATCATTACCACCATGTGCCATGACTGACTGACGTTGACCGAGGCTGGATGCTGTCCAAGCTGTGGCTGCAACCTTGTATGTCCTTGGATGTCTATGAGAGGACCATCTGATTTGACTGTTCTTGGTGGAAATTCAACTGGACAGAGGTACTGAGATGAGGCACTCCGACCTCTACTTGTTCCATTCTTATGGCAGCACCCCCCCCGGTTGCTGTTTCATCAAGATAATGCCTGGAGCACGAGCATATGCAAACACTTCCTTGGACAGCATTTATATGTCTCCTACTAAACATACCTGGAAAGTGCTGGGTAAACATGTTCATCTGAGGCGGCCACAGCCAGTGACCAGACACTTACACAGATGGCTGACTGGTTGCATCACATCCAGAGGATTATTAAACATCTTGCATATACATACATGTTATAGTGTTGGGCTATTAAATTTATTTACACCACAAACTTGCATATATTTTTGACTAGTATATTTCTGACCATTTGGTAAACAAAATGGTTATTATACTTAAGTAGAGCAATGGTGCGGTAGTTTGCACTGTCACCACATAGCTAGAAGGTTCTCAGTTTGAACCTACTGGCCAGCTGGTGCCTTTCTGTGTGGAGTTTTAATGTTCTCCTTTGCCTGCGTGGGTTTTCACTCCCCAGCTCACTGACCCTGATTAGGCCGAGCAGTTAAGAGAATGGATGGATGGACATTACAGTGATTTTTTCCCCCCTTTTGGTGGCTAAAGGATCTTTAGGGGTCAAGGATTCCTCTTTGTGGGAAAAAAAACATGTCAGTTCAGCGCTGAGCTGAAGCATGAGTTTGTCAATTTTACACTTTATGGATCTTACTTTCCAGTCTTTTCGCCATACACGTGAAGCAGATCTCAAGTCATTATTGCCTCTTTAATACACTCCAATAGGTCATTCTCAGGTCATGGGTTAAACTATAGAAGTAAATACTGTGCATGCCTCACAAAAGGAATTTAACTTAGTTATATCCTGCAGGCTGTTCGAGGGTGCATGAGTTGTGTGTAATGTAGAGCTGCACTATCTTCTTCCTTAAATGGTAACAAATGGCTCTACAATGAAAAGTCTTGAAATGCGGGATAAACTGTTTGATGTAGTCCAAGAATTGGCAAGTGTAAGCTGTACGACATGCTTTGTGTTTAATGCTGCAGATGCCTTTGTGGATCAACTAAACCACTCGGTTCCAGCTTAGCTCTTGTGCTTGAGGTTGTCAGAAAGGTCTCTTAAAAAGGTGGAGGGGGGGTTAGTGGATGGGAATTGTGTTTCACTTTGATCAGGGGAACATATACACACTGCTGTGGAGCACTTTAACTTATCCTCAGTGCATGATAAGGTTTACATAATGATATGTAAAGAGCTTTGGGAAGGGGGAATTCTTTGGCAGGAGAATTCATTGCCACCCAGGAGGAGGCTTTCTGTGTCTCCTTTCTCTGTTGCCAGATCTCCTCCTCATCCTCATCATTAGTCAAGCTCAGAAAACAAATTATGTTTGACTGATTGACTTCACATCGTTAATGTCTTCGCCACTCTCTGCTATGGTGGTGATATTCTTCTGAAAGCTGTTGTGTTTTTACAGTTTTGTAGGAAGATTTAAAGTTGGCTTGAACAAAAATAAATACATAGCACAAAAATAAAACTTTCTTTAGAAGCACAAATGCTTTATTTATGCTTAAACATTTATAAGTGAAAAATAAATGTCAGTACATCCTAAGCTGTTCTGTGTTTCTTCTTCAGTAACATATTTTTGTATGAAAATGCATTAAGATGGTAAATATCTCAAAATTCAGCATGTTGAGAAATGTCTTCCATTATCCCAAGGGATCTTGTCAACTTCCTCAGTTATAATCTGGAAACATCCCATAATAGCAGCACATTTCATTTCTAAACAATGTGTCACTCTAACATTTCCTCGGTGGTCCAAATCTTAAAAGCCAATTTAATCCCAGACTGGTAGCTCTCCCAGGTTATAGTTTAATCAAAGAGTATACAGAGTAGAAGTGAGTGCACTGTGCACTCTGTCTGTTCATCTGCCAGGAATTTGACCCGCTAATGTAATCGTGCCTTAAGTTCTCTCCCTGTCTTTTTTATTTGCAGACAGCTGTCATCTGAGGATCTGGCCCGAGTCCCTGCAAATTCAACCAGCAACATCTTGAACAGGTTACTGATCAGCTACGATCCCAGAATAAGGCCCAACTTCAAAGGCGAGCTTTTTGCTCTTTATCTGTTTCTGTCTCGTTTTAATTTACATTCTAGGTGCAGCGCTGTCACGCTAATTAAAGAAACACGTGCGTGTGTGCCTCCAGATTTCGTCTAAGAGTTTAATCCTGGAAGTAGGAATGCAGAGACATTAACCAAAGTGCATTCCCTTGCAAATGTAACTTATGGTAAAAGACAGTTAGAGAAGGCTTGTGTTCTTGAGTTGACTTCTTAAAGATACTGCAGCATGGGCAGATTTTAATAGACACTCTTACATAGAACAAATCAATCAGATTCATGCAAATCAGTGAAACGAGCTTACAGGGAAAAAAAAAAAAGAAAAACAGCTGGAACACAACACGGAGCTAAAAATTCGATTCACTAATCTCTTAATTTGTTCTCGCGGTCATACTTTGCTGTGTTGTTAATAAGAGTGATGTGTTTTTCACTCTTAGAAATTAAAGCATACCTTATCTTTCACGCTCATGCAGTCATTTTTCTCTGCTCACAAAGCATCCATCTTCAGTGTTTATAGTGGACTGTACATATCACACTGCTGGGAGTACTATGCTTCAGTCTCACAGAAACAGCCATGAAAATAACAAAGAGGTGGCTGGTGGCCTCTCTGGCTGACTGATAGTCTCCTCAGTCTTGAGGTGGATCTGTAGTTTCCTTCCTCTGGCACTTGGCACCAGGAGCTGCATCCGAGTCTCAACGTTTGATGTGTAGCGAGCCGACTTAGCGCTCTCCCTCACTCTCTGCGACTGACCCAGCAGCCAAACATCTGCTCTTGATTTCAGGGTGGGCTGAAAGCTCCTAGTCCATTAACATCCACATCATAATCTCCCAAATTAACAACTAAACTACACCTTATACATTACTTTGCCCAAAGCTGTGAAATTGCAAGCTGCTTTTATGGATCCTACAGAGAACTTTAATGCAACACCAAAATTGCTTTTGAATATTAATTTGTTTGACTTGTTGCATTAATGCAAAGAAGATGTGAACTCTATAATGCCTCCATATTATGCATTAATTTTGTGACTTGCATGGTAGAATTTATCCAGTGAAACTCATGAGTCTCAAGTAAACAACTCAAAGGAAATAATTTATTCAAAGCAATGTGAGCGGTCGACATTCTTCAAGAATTTTATTAGTTTATGCAAAAGGCTGAGTGGGGAGAGGTGCCAGTGTACAGTAAATGAGTGTTAGCTCGGTAAGGAGATGATTTCAAGAAGAGATTTTTAATACATAGCAATATTGGGCCTTTCACAGATCCCAAGCAGCAATATAATCAGTTAGGTACTATATGCGTTGGTTTAGAAATGCATGCACAGGGATTTACAGAACAAATTTATGGTAAACTGTAAGCACAGTGGTAAAACGGTATCATAGCAAAGCAGTTATTGAACACAGCGGATAAAATTCCCAAAATTACAATGGTTTTTTTCCTCTTTCTAAATCCAGGAATTCCTGTGGAGGATAGAGTGAACATTTTCATCAACAGCTTTGGCTCAATCCAAGAAACGACCATGGTAAGGATGTGCTACAGCATTTCGAAAGTATTGGTGATCGATACTTCTGCCAATCACAAGCACTGAATCAGGGCTGAAAACTGCTTTGGCCAACAAATTTTCTGGAGAATTCATGAGCATGTTTTCTCGACGGTATCAGAACATTTAGCAGTGAATCATTATGAAGACTGGGGTTTGCATGCCTCATTTATCTGATGGCTTAATTGCTGATAAAGAGATGCAGTCTGAATACTAATTACCAGATTAAACTCAAGGACAACGCCGGGTCGACTCTTGATCACGTAGAAAGCAATAAATGAAAAGTTCCTGTTTCTAATAACTCTGGCTCACCTGTTGCTTTTGTTTAAGAAGTGTAATTATACACACACACACACACACACACACACACACACACACACACACACACACACACACACACACACACACAACATATGAATGTCAGAAATGACCAAAATCTTTATTTTCATTAGTCAAGCTCTGAAAACTTTATTCCCTCATGTAGCATATAATGTGTTTTACTACAAAAAAAGACCCTTATTCCCACTCTAAGAAATCATGGTTGTTTTGGGTGGTTCATTAAGGTTAATCTGATAAAACATCAAAATTTGACATTTTTCTATGGGAGTACAATCAAAATAAAAATTTAAACTTCAAAGTTTATATGAGGTTCCTGAGATATATAGTGTGTAAATGACTTTCTTTCACAAGTTTAGCAGACAAAACTGTGTACAATGTTTGTGTGTGTGGCAGCCAACGTGCAATTCATGCTGGCTGCCTCACACACACATGGCGTGAATGATCCTATTTTAGTTATAGAACATAAAGTTAGATCCATAATTTTTTGGACAGAGAAATGTGTTTTGTTTTGTTTTTTTCTCTTTAAATTTGCCTCTGTACACCACCACAGTGGATCTTAAATCAAATATGTGATTTAAATGTAACACACGGTTAGGTTGCATGGCTGGCAGGGGTGGGTCCAAATGCAGGATGCATGAGACAAACTAAAGTTTTAAAGCAGCTTTAGTGCTGAAACAAAAACACTTGGAAACTGATGCACACTCAGCAGGCACAGTACACAGAGGACACAACAATGAACAGAAGAAACCTGAGGGCTTAAATACACACAAGGTAATTGGGAGCGTGGCGACAGCAGGGAACAACAGGTGAACCAAATGAAACTAATAACACAAAGGAAGCAAAACCAAACACAAAGCACAGGGAACACAGGACTGTCAAAATAAAACAGGAAGTGACACGCAGACTTGACAGAACACGAGGAAAAGAATACACAAGAGACAAGGGACAAAGACAAAGAGACAACCAGACACCTGAACACAGAGCTGCGGGAAGGACAACACAGGGAGCAGGGATTTAATATAAATACCAGAAACTAATAAGACCTTCAACCTAAAATAAACTAAGAATGGAAACCATATGAACACTAAAACACAGGACTCTCAAATTAAAACAGAACTTAAAGAAACATAACACAAAATGCTGGGCATGAGGCCCAGGACCATGACAAGTGCAGACTTTATTCCAAAGAGGTTTACAAAATGTTTGCGTTAACTCTTAAGAAATACATTCTTTTTATAGATAATCCCCATTTTCAGAGGCTCAAAATGAATTGGACAAACAAACGTAATTGTAAATAGAAGGATTTTTTAAATAATTGGATAAAATCCTTTACAGTCAATGACCGCCTGAAGTCTAGAATCTATGGACATCACCGCATGCTGTGTTTCCATCCTTGAGCTGCTCTGCAGCCACCTTCAGCTGCTGCTTGTTTACATGTCTTTCTGCATTCAGTTTTGTATTTAATAACTCAAAAGCATGTTCCAATAGGCTGAAATGAGGGGACTGACTTGACCATTCAAGAATAAATAATTTGAGTCATTATCCATCTGCACTGTGAGAGGCTGTCTGATCAGCTTTGCAGCATTGGCCTTAATCTGAGCACACTTAAGGATTCAGCCAGCTACTTCTATCAGCAGTCACATCATCAATAAACGCTAAAGGCCTGGTTCAACTGGCAGCCATACGTGCTCGTGCTATAACACTGCCTCCACCATGTTTGACAGATAATGTGTTATGCTTTGGCTCATAAGCTGTTTCTCTACTTCTCTTCCATCATTTTGGTGCAACTTAATCTTGGTTTCATCTGTCCAAAGATTGTTTTCTGAGCCGCACAAGCTCTTTCAGACTAATCTGGCCTTCTTCTTTGTGAGTCTAACCTGTGGTTTGTACTAGTGGTGGGCGGATCGATCCAAAATATCGATATTATCGATACAACGCTGGTATTGATATCGAACAATACTAACATGATATGATCGATACTTTAGTTTGTTCATCTGTAAATTCAGTGCATTGCTCCTGTTTATCAGAGAGCAGATATATCTGTGCAAACACAGGTCCTCTCATGGAGGCACTCTTTGCTCCGCCCCCTCCTTCCTGCACTGCTGTGATTAGTTGTCTGTGGTCACGTGACTCAGCAATCATGTCGGCTGGAGTGAGTGAGAAAGGGGAGTGTCACGCAGATGTACTTTATAGCTGGAAATGAAAACATCGTAAACAATGATGCGTTTTTCTCTACTGTGGAAACACCATGGACTTATTTAAAAAGGTGAAAGAGCTCTGTGCACTAAATCACCAGATTAACGGTTTGCTCTGGCATTAATCATGTGTCCTTTTTAACAACAGTGTTGCCTTTTACTGGCATATTTTTTAATGTTTTTATGTGATAATGAATCAGGAGTAGGTGGCATTCATAGGGATCATTTTCTGTGGAAGAGTCATGTGATGCGTGAAAGGCCTCTTTTAGATTGATTAGATGCTGCCAACACCACCCTTTCATGTTAACCTGTAGGCCAAACCTGCTATTAACTAACTTAACCGGTTAACTTAAGTTGATAACCACTGTTTATCCTGATCGCCAGTGTTAGGCTAAGTTAATCCAGATAACCGAAAGATACCCTGCATATGTTGAACTCGCTTCCTAGTGCAGGTCCCTGGTTTCCAAAGAAAATCCAGTTTCAGAATACATGAAAAGCTGAAAGGTGTGTTTTATTGTGTTAACTAATTATTGTGGAAAGTAAAGATTGAAGTAATTGAGTAATTTAGTGGCCATTAAAATGTGTTCAGATTTGGCAAAGTGATGATGATTCATGTCATAAATCATGACACACTGCTCTCCCCTACATAAGCAGCCTTTATAAGTTAAAAGTATTGGTATCGGTATTGGTATCGGCAATACTGGCCCTGTATTTACTTGTATCGGCTCGATACCAAAATTTGCAGTATCGCACACCACTAGTTTGTACCTTGTTGTCTCTTGACTGTAGACTCAGACAATGACATGGCTACCTTCTCGAGGCCTTTTTAGGACTCATAGTTAAAATTAACTATAAAATAAAAATTAAATACTTTGAATCAGCTTCAGACACTATGCTGCTCCATTTTTCATAAAATATTGAGGGAGCAGGTTTCACATGGCCATCAAACTGCTTGTCAGTTAAGTGTGAGCCACTTAAAATGGGGGACTGTGTATAAAAAAGCAGTTCATGCAAAACTTTTGTAAACCCTTAACTGTATTGCAATCCTTAGTCTTCACAAGAAACAACCAAATGTCCAAGAATGATCAATGTTCAGCAGGGTTACGTATTCCATTATGCTCATTTTTATGAGTCATGGCACTCTGAACAAAGTCTTGGATAATATATCCTGGGGTTGGCACTGCATGAAAATCTACCACATGGGGAAAAATTGGCAGCAGATAAGTAGTGTGTATTTGCTTATAAAATATTCCAGGGGAGGGTTTCACTCTATTATAGACCATTTAGGATGATAAGTGGAAAATTCTTGCAACTCAAAGTATACAGAGACAGTAGAAGAAAAGGAACAGATGAGGAGTAAACAAACCATACGAAAAGAAAAGAAGAGTAATGAAGAGAAATACTGACACAAGATCAGAAAGAAGATGGGCAAAAACCAAAGACTTACAGTAGAAACAAGAAAAACAGACTGCAAGGGAAAAAAAAAATCAACCAGTGGCACAAAGTGTGAAAGGTAGACATGATGTTAGGGAGAGAGAATGACTAACTTAAAGTGATATTGATGCATGAAAAAAAATTAAATCAGATCATTAAAAGGGATGAGGGGTTTGAGGGGTGAAAAAGAATAAGACAGAGGAAGGGAGAATAAAATATAAATATAAAGTGTGATGAAAGCAGAAGAATATTGATTAGAGGGAATAATCTAAATAAAGAGAGACCATAACAGTAAAGAAAAAAAAAGAGAGGATTGAGAAAGAGAGAATAAGAGCCAATAAATAGAAAGTGGAAGAAAAAAAAGCACAAATGGTAGCTTCTGTTTTCCTTTTTCTCCCTGGACACCCCCAAAAAATGCAGTGACTGAACGAAAGTGTGGAAGGTTTGAAACAAATCCAGCAGGAGGAAGAAGAGACAGCTGGTCACCTCTCCCCTCAATTTTTCACTCTGTGGGGTATCTGATCCCAGGAAAACTTCTTTCATTATTCACACCTCCCTCCACCAAACACCACCAAACAGCCACTCTATTTAACACACCTATTTTCACATTATGATTATAGTCCTTAGAAAAGAATGACTAATTTGATCTGGAGATGGAATAAATTGTAGTGATTTTTTTTTTTTACTGCTTCTCAGCTTTAGTTTTCCTCAGCAAGTGGTTGTGTTAAATCTCTCTGGAATCGAATGCTGTTCTGGCAGCTTGATTGCGAGCCAGTAGGAAGATATATTTCCTTGTCTGGTTTTTAGAAAAGCAAATGGTGTGGGAATTGGCCTGTGTCTCCCTTAGACAGAGAAGAGCCAGCAGAAGCTATTTGTGTTGTAGCTTGAGGACTAGTTGGACACTGGTGTCTTAAATTTGGTTTTATAGAAATGACAGCTTACTTTCTAAAATAAGATATGAAAAGCTTGATTGCAAGGTTCCCCTTTCAGAGGAAAATAATGCATCGTCTGGGCTGCTGCTGAACTGTTTATGTCAAATTCTGACCCTGCCATCCGAATGTCACAGCAGACATTGAAACTCATCAGACTAGGCAACAATCTTCTATTGTCCAGGATTGGTGTGCAAATTGCAGCCTCAGATTCCTGTTCTTAGCTGACAGGTGTGGCACCTGATGTGATCGTCTGCTGTTGTAACACATCTTCTTCGAGGTTTGACATGATGTGCATCCATTTATTCTGCGTACTGATGTATGCAGAATAACATGCATCAAGAGGTTATTTCAGTTACTGTTGCCTTCCTGTCAGCTGGAAGCAGTCTTTCCATTCTCCTCTGATCTCTGGCATCAACACTGCATTTTCACGCAGAGATCGTCAGCTCACTGGATTATTTTTTTCTCTCTGTTTCGGACCATTCTCTGTAAACCATAGAGATGGCTGTGTGGGAAATTCCCTGTAGATCAGCAGTTTCTTAAATACTCAGACAAACCCGTTTGGCACCACAACAATCTTGCCACCTTCAGATTCACTGAAATCACCTTTCTTCCACATTTTGATGGTCGGTTTGAACTTCAGCAGGTCGTTTTAACCATGTTTATATGCCTAAATGCACTGATTTACTTCCATGTCAGTGGCTTATTAAATATTTGCATTAATGAGATGTTGAACAGGTGTACCTAATGAATTGGCTGGCAAGTGTATACATGCTGATGAAGAGCAGGCCTCGTTAATTTAAATTATTTTTTTGGATACATAAAGGCCACGTCCCCTCAAAAAAAATCCACCAATTAGCTGGTTTTGGCTTAGCATCACTTTCCAACTGTGGACTGACTCAGATAATAATAATATCTATGTTCACCAGCAACATAGGTGCCAAGCTACGCAGCTGCAGGAAGCTTTTGTTGCACTGTGAGAGAAGTGAGGGATTTCATGATGTACTGTGTCATCATCATATCAGAATTTCTGATATAATTATTTATGTTGGCACAAACCTGGTGCATTCCTGTCGTCTATAAACACATATATTCTGTTTCCATCAATTTAATTGTTGTACTTTGATATTTTTTTCTTTAAATTATAACAGTAGATTCACATGTGGCAAAACGGAGTTGTTAAAAATGTTATCATGGTCTCTCATTGACTTTACTTTAGAGTTAAACAAGCTGCCATGACAAATAACAATAATCCAAATAGTAATATAGTTTAAGGCAATAAAAAAGGAAGAACAAAAGGGGAGAGTATCAGTTTAAGGCTTATTTCTTAAGAGTGAGCACACACAGCGCTGACATATCGACAGGTTTATTTGACATACCATCTATCTTCAGCTTCAGCTTAATAGTTCACCTGCTCCCAGAGCAGCTTGAGGCCCACCATCAATGTGTGCACAAAGACGTGTCCCAGAGTTGACTGTGATACTTTCCCACTAGCAGGAATGTGGGCATTTTACTAATATGTGCACTAATGAGGTACTTGCTGTTGCTGTGTTGATAACATTTGATCCTTGGGTTGTGCGGTTTCTCGCATGTTTGCATTCAAAGACATCATGCTGCAGATGTCAACTGTCACTCTGCACTTTAAGTAATCTATATGTTATTATCCATTATTCCAACAGATTTATGAGGGTTAAAATTGTTCTGTTACACTTTTTAAGGCATCTCCTTCATTGCCACAGACAATGCATTTCTGTACCCCCCCTCTTAAAGCTTCAGAAAATGTTAATGGAAAAATTAGCATATACTTTATTTTATTCCATTTAGAGAATTTGCCTTTGGGGCATCAATTATTCTGAAAGCACCCAAATTGTGTCCAGTGGAGTTTACGTGGAACTAACATTAACTATGTTTGTACTTGTCTGGTGTTAAACCTAACAGGATTACAGAGTCAACATTTTCTTGCGGCAACGCTGGAATGACCCCAGGCTGAAGCTGCCAGAGGACTTCAAGTCCGATTCGCTCACTGTTGATCCCAAGATGTTCAAATGTCTCTGGAAACCTGACCTCTTCTTCGCTAATGAAAAGAGCGCTAACTTTCATGATGTTACCCAGGAAAACATTCTGCTCTTCATCTTCCGTAATGGAGATGTCCTTATCAGTATGAGGTAATTTATTTAGTTTTTCTTTAAAAAGTGTTTTTAATTGAAGTACTTGTAATGCTGTTGTAGTCTTTTTTTTTCCAGTCTTGTGTAATTGAGTGAAAGTAATCACTTCAATTATGTTGGTGTTTTATAACGTACATCTGGGGTTAAGCACAGTGGTAATATGCCTACAGTTTGAAACAAAGTAATATCAAACTTCTTCTCTCTGTTTTGGGTATACTTGACTGTAAGTACAGATTTTAGCAAACTATCTAGCCGTTAGGGATTGTTGCATTTCTAGCTGTTCAATGACAAGCACGCAACACCTCAGACAACTTGGCTCTAATGCAGGAAAAGCAAATTTTTCAAGATAAACTTGGTGACAGCTGAGTAGCATTCTGTTATTTCCTGTCTTGTTTTGCCTTATCTAGTGACTGAGAACGCATCCATGGAAGATACCGACTTATCAGCAAACAAGATCGTAAAACTTGCAAAAATGTATCACAAACTGGAAACCAACACATTTCAACAGACACAACTTTTACTTTGAAGATAAACAGTCTCCATTTCTGGTTTGCAGTGCACTCTTTACATTTTCACTACACTTGGAGAGTGGTTGACGAGTGTTTGCAGACAAGTTGGAGTCTTCCATGCACACTACAGGCAATAGCAATCTGCTAGCAACCAAAGCAATCGCAAAGAGGTTTTCAGTGCAGCACCGTATACCTCTTTGCTACCAGTTTGCTGACTGATCTCTAGGCCTGTGTGACTGGGGCCTTATATTGTTACATACAGTACACAGCAGCACCATTTGTTTAGCCATCTATCAATATTAATACTTTGGCAGACTAATGATGACTCTGGAACTGGCACCAATTTGATACCAGTCATCAGTACCCATTTCTAAGTTGTGATGCTGTGTCCCTTGAGGGCTGTATTTCTGGCTAGAGCAGCAGTTCACCATTAAGGACGTCATATTCTAAGTGGTCTTTTTAGTCACTGCTACAGCTTTTATGTCAAGTAAAAAACAATCACCTCTTGCCACTATTTAGACCAAAACAACCCCCCCTGAACAAAAAGCTGACTAATATGATATAATGTCAGACTGAATTAATGTAGCGTCAACTTTAATAGTGACAAAATGACTATTTAGTGTTCTCAATACCAGGCTACATAAAAATAGAGAAATTATGTTATGTAGCTGTGGGCACATCTGTAAACAAGACTAAGCACATTAAATAATTTATGATCCAGTTGCATGGGACTATTACCTGTAGTGCTTCCAATGCACTCATTTGTGTCCATGCACTGATATACTGCAATTTCAGGCCTGTGTGTTATATTTCAGTCTATGGTGGAAATATTTTTTTCATGTTTTCAGGGCTTCTTTGCTTTTTTATGACATATTTTTCAATAATTGAGTGTGAAAAACCTAAATCTCAAAATATAAAACTGTTCACATGCATAACATGTGGTGAAACAAAGAGGTGTGCGCCGCCTTTCACCCTGCAGCAAATGGCATAAACTCCAGGCCTACCTGCAGCAGTGAACTGGATAAGCAGTTAAGGGAGTGGACGGACTTCACCTTCAAAGGGACTCCCTATAAACTGGTTGAGGCTACTGAGGTTTTATTTACCTCCAGGGATAATTGTCTGTGTGTTTGCATGTTCAATTTTATTCCATGTTAATCCATCACTCAGAAAAGAGACTTTAGGTTAAACCCTTAAATCCAATGAGATCTGGAGGAATTACTCAACATATGCAAAAAAATTAAGTGCATACAGTAACAGATACAATATATACAATAAAGCAGTGTATAAATGAAAAAAGAATAAAATCTTTATCCTCCTCCAGGTTGTCCATCACCCTTTCTTGTCCACTGGATCTGACCTTATTCCCCATGGACACACAAAAGTGTAAAATGCAACTTGAAAGCTGTAAGTGTTCCTAAATTAATGCCATTTTAAAGTGTCTCATCAGTTTATACGTGTGCCTGTTGATATTTTAGAGATTCAGTATTTATGAGTTGGAAATATATGTGTTGGTTTTGTAAAGTAGTTGGTTGTGGGGTAAATGAGAGCTTTTTGCTTGTGTTCAGCAGCCAATTTCAGTGGCGAACACTTAGTGAAGTCGAATAAATCATCATATTTTAGGGTTGTCTGAGAGTTTCACAGCTAATTGAGCTTGACTTGTGTTTACTGCATCTTGTTTACAAAGCAGTTTAGACTTAAATAAGCAACATAACTTACAGTAAAGCCATTCCCCTCTAATGCCAAACCTGACTGCTGAGATGCAGCACTTTCTGCAGGTCTTCATGCGTTTAGTTTTACATAAATTTGAACTATGTTTATTTCAAGGGTGATAAGAACAGCAAATGGACTGTGTTTGTTTGACTTTTTTGTATCTCTGTATCTGTGCACTTGTGTTTTCCAGTTGGTTATACAACAGATGACCTGCAGTTCATGTGGCAGACAGGAGACCCTGTGCAAATGGATGCTATTGCTCTGCCACAGTTTGATATCAGACAAGAAGATATTACTTATGGAAACTGCACCAAATACTATGCAGGAACAGGTACTGTCCTTGTCATAAATCTGTTTAAAGCCCTTTCAAATAAGAAATTTACAGAAATGTTTGTTTGAAAAAGAAAAAGTAAAAATCTTCATAATACTCCTTATAGTTTGAACTAGTCAAAGAGGATAGTTATCCTCAGCTGACAGTAATAAATGCACAGCAGAGTTATGAATGCGTATATAGAACTGGTAAACTTACTTTATTCTGCATAATATCTAGTGACACTTCTGTGGGTTCTGTTTAACTGTGAGTATTGTTTCAATTTAATTCAATTCAGTTCAATCACAGACAATCACTTTAAACAGTCATTTGAAGGTGTTTTGTTCAGTAAATTAACCAAGATTTTTCTGAGTGTGTTTTACAAAATAATTTTGATTTTAGCCTCACATGACCAAATGGAAACAAAGTCAGGTGTAGAGCTGCACATTTATTATCAGAACAAACTATAAGCCTAAACAAATATAAATAATTTAAAATATAATCCAGAATAAAAGCAAAATGTTGGTTGGTTCAGCTAAAGCAGGAATGAAAGTTACCAAAAAAAAAAATGGTTTAAGTGGCCCAAAAGAAAAATAATTCACACTTGTTACTTGGCTTACTTACAAATTTCATTTGAAGTTATTTAAAGTGTAAATCTGCAGTAGGATTATATTGCTATACAAATATAAAGTAATAAAATGGTTTGCTGTCTTGAAATACAGGGGTTGGACAATGAAACTGAAACACCTGTCATTTTAGTGTGGGAGGTTTCATGGCTAAATTGGACCAGCCTGGTGGCCAATCTTCATTAATTGCACATTGCACCAGTAAGAGCAGAGTGTGAAGGTTCAATTAGCAGGGTAAGAGCACAGTTTTGCTCAAAATATTGCAATGCACACAACATTATGGGTGACATACCAGAGTTCAAAAGAGGATAGATTGTTGGTACACGTCTTGCTGGTGCATCTGTGACCAAGACAGCAAGTCTTTGTGATGTATCAAGAGCCACGGTATCCAGGGTAATGTCAGCATACCACCAAGAAGGACGAACCACATCCAACAGGATTAACTGTGGATGCAAGAGGAAGCTGTTTGAAAGGGATGTTCGGGTGCTAACCCGGATTGTATCCAAAAGACATAAAACCACGGCTGCCCAAATCACGGCAGAATTAAATGTGCACCTTAACTCTCCTGTTTCCACCAAAACTGTCCATCAGGAGCTCCACAGGGTCAATATACACGGCCAGGCTGCTATAGCCAAACCTTTGGTCACTCGTGCCAGTGCCAAACGTCGGTTTCAGTGGTGCAAGGAGCGCAAATCTTGGGCTGTGGACAATGTGAAACATGTATTGTTCTCTGATGAGTCCACCTTTACTGTTTTCCCCACATCCGGGAGAGTTACGGTGTGGAGAAGCCCCAAAGAAGCGTACCACCCAGACTGTTACATGCCCAGAGTGAAGCATGGGGGTGGATCAGTGATGGTTTGGACTGCCATATCATGGCATTCCCTTGGCCCAATACTTGTGCTAGATGGGCGCGTCACTGCCAAGGACTACCGAACCATTCTGGAGGACCATGTGCATCCAATGGTTCAAACATTGTATCCTGAAGGCGGTGCCGTGTATCAGGATGACAATGCACCAATACACACAGCAAGACTGGTGAAAGATTGGTTTGATGAACATGAAAGTGAAGTTGAACATCTCCCATGGCCTGCACAGTCACCAGATCTAAATATTATTGAGCCACTTTGGGGTGTTTTGGAGGAGCGAGTCAGGAAACGTTTTCCTCCACCAGCATCACGTCGTGACCAGGCCACTATCCTGCAAGAAGAATGGCTTAAACTCCCTCTGACCACTGTGCAGGACTTGTATATGTCATTCCCAAGACGAATTGACGCTGTATTGGTGGCAAAAGGAGGCCCTACACCATACTAATAAATTATTGTGGTCTAAAACCAGGTGTTTCAGTTTCATTGTCCAACCCCTGTATGTTTGAAGCTAGCAGATTAGGTGTGCAGCATAAGTTATCGTGACAGTGTACCCCACTAAGAAGTGAACCACCTTTGTGAAACTGAAAACACAGGGTTCCTAAATACTGCATTATATCACAGGCGTCAGCACCCTTGTGTGCAATTCTGCAATCCTTACTGTACGTAATATTGTTGATAAGAGTTTTCCTATTTTTCAAATCTATGTCTACACACCAGCAAATAAACTTTACAGGTAGCAGGCAGCTACAGTTGCCATTTTTCCAGGCTGCTAGAAGAGCTAAGAATACTATTCCTTTAATAAAAAGAAGCAAAACTGCAAAAAAAAAAAAAAAATTCTAGCAGTGCATTATATACTTATTCAGACTTATATGAGTACAAAATGAATTCTCAATGAAATGGAAAAACCTCTATCAGCCAACAGAGCTGGTCTGACCTCAGCGCTCTCGCACTTGGGAGGCACACTGCTGGCGATGAGTCAGGCTTTTAACTGGTTGCCATGGCTACCTGGCCAGACACAAAGATCACCTCTGTCTACAACTGGTTCAAGCCTGCTTGGCGACACAGGCGGCCCTTATATGCTGTATAAAAGCTCCAGAGATCCCTGAGCTAGTTAAATATTACTTCAGCCCACCCACTCCGCCATCCCATTGGACCGACTAACTAGCCTCTACATTCAGCAACAAAGTGCTCCTGGGAAAGGTCTGAATCTTATGGATTTTTATTCCTCCTGCTTACTAATGATGGCTGCACTTCCAACAGAAATGAGTGAGTGAGAAACAGATCATTTCTGAGTAGGAATGTATACAGTACCAGAAAATGGGGCGCCAGGGTGGCTCAGCAGGCAACCATGTACGCCACATGGCAGTCTGGGCTCAAGTCTGACCTGTGGCCCTTTGCTGTGTGTCTTCCCCCATCGCTCTCTCTCTCTCTCCCACTTTCCTGTTGCTCTTCACTGTACACTATCTAATAAAGGCCAAAGGCCCAGAGAAAATGGAAGTGCCAATCCACTAACAATCATAACTCACAGCGTTTGATAGAGGGCAGTTTCAGGCATCCTGCACAGTTGGCACATTCACAGCTGGAAGCAGTATTTTCTGATGTGCTGCCCCGACTGCTCAAATGGGTCTCAGCTTTAACAAAGTTAGATGAAATTATGTTAAAGTCCTTATGCCTATTTGCCCTTGTCTTTTCTTTTGCATTTTCCATGACAAATGATACACACAGCTGCAGTTGGCTTTCTGCTTGAGCCAAGTGCATAAAGAGCTTACCCTGGCTTCTACCTTTCCTCCTAATGCCTAATTTTATAGACCATTCAGTAAAGCACCAGTTCTCTCACCTGCTCAGTTTCAATTAAGGTCCTGGATGTTCTGAGGACCACCTTCCTGCCAAAATACACAAACATTTAATTTTTTTTCTTATTGATCGTGAAACTACTATTAGTTATAGCCTCTAATCAACTTTGCCTTCTAGGAAAACTTCTTATAGTGTCCTCTCTCTGAATTGGAACACATTGATCTTGCGCATGACGGCACTGTCTGCCATCACGCACATTCCCACAATATCTGTTTCTCATTTTTATTTAACACTTCAGCTATGTTTTGATTAAATCATGTTTTGATATGTGACCATTGTCTCCGCTGTCATGCAGGGTACTACACGTGTGTAGAGGTTATCTTTACCCTAAGGCGACAGGTTGGCTTCTACATGATGGGTGTCTACGCCCCTACGCTGCTCATCGTGGTCCTTTCCTGGCTGTCCTTCTGGATAAACCCTGATGCAAGTGCTGCCAGGGTTCCTTTGGGTATGGATTATTTGATAAGTTCCACCATCTTTTAGTGACCTTTACCAGTACGCATTATCTGTAAAATGTTTCCATCTAGGGTTAAGTGCGTAATTTGACGTTAGGTCAAAAAGAGTAATGGGTGAGAGTGGAATTTTTAGTGAAGTATTAGACATTAAAACTTGTGTCTAAAAGGATTTCTATTGGGCAAAATTCTGTTGTATATAATAGAAACCACTCTAAAGTATTTGGATGCTTTTAGGGATTGCTGACATCATCCATCACTTTGACACCATGAAGGACTTCTCTGTCGAGGATGGTGACACTGGCCATCGTTTTTCTGTATGTGATAAATCACTGAATATAGCTGTAATTGACAGATGGGACCCATGGAGCAAGAACCCTTGTCCACTGTAAACTAAATACACAGGAATCTGGGCCGGGAACTTAAACCCATTTTAAAGTGCAATAACCGCCCCCTTTGCTGGTTGGTCAGCGCAAAAGAGACCGAGATTATGACTAATGGTCATAACTTTGGTTTCTCTGGGTCATTATGCTTAAAATCTAAAATATTCATCTACTGAAGCTAGTTCTTCCTATAAATAGTAAATTGATAAAATTACTTTTGGTAAGTTTTGGCTTATTGTTGGAGACAAGTGCAGGTACTTGTGTTTCTGGTAAATTGTTCTGTTATCCCGTGTAGTCAACAAGGTGTTACTGAAACAGTGGGAATTCAGAAGCTGCTTGAGCTGGCCAACGAGGCACACCGGATCCCCGTTAACCAAAGTAATGAAAGGTTGTGCTGAAGTGTACGGGTGCTGTTTTTTTTCTTTTTTTCCAAATCAGAGAAGCACACATTGTGTTTAGCCCGAAGGAGGTCCAGCTAGATTACAAGAGTGCTAGAACAAGCCCCGAGGGGATGTTTACAAGGATAGTCCAAGACTGGTAGTACTTAGATTATAGTGTGTCTTTGTGTATGCACTGCATAAATCACAGGACCCAGATGAGCAATATCTAGTTACCTTCTTTTTTTATAGTATTGATTGTCGGCACAGTTTGTCTTTCACTGAGGACTGTGTGGTGGAAAAGGGAACTAGGTTGATATACTCTAAATAATGGAATCACTGGCTGATAAAAAGTCTTCAGTTCTTCATTTTCATGCATTTCCTCAGCTAAAACCCACTCTTCTCATAGCATCTTTATATTTAAATTTCTTTGTCATGTCCTGCATTTCCATTTGTCCTGTGTCGCCAGTTAGTGGATGTCTTCACGATACCTGGAATCCAAACTTCTGACTGTACTGTATGTCTGCGTCTTACAGATAATTATACATTATCTTTCCTATATACAGTGTAGATGCTAATACTACACTCTACACATACTACACTTTTCAGAATTGAGACAGCATTTGTAAATCTTGTGCTGGCTAGAAAAAAAGTCTCTCCACTTTGCTGTCCCCCTCCCCCTTCATAATTTAACCTGTGGGTGATATGTCAGTGTCACCCACATACAATGTCACACTGGCACCTCTCTGTGTGTGTTCAGGGCTGCACAGATGAGATAATCCATTGTTATCCCACTTCAGTCTTCCACTGCTTCCTTTTCTCCATCCTCCCTCCAGTTGTTTATCACCACTTTCATTCCATCATCACTTCAACTCCTCCTGGAAGCCTCCTCTGACTTCTCTCTAAATGGGATCAGTCCAGGTCAGTTAGCACCCAGGTGTGGGAATACTTTCATTTATAGCTCCTTGCTGTGTGTGTGTGTGTGTGTGTGTGTGTGTGTGTGTGTGTGTGTGTGTGTGTGTGTGTGTGTGTGTGTGTGTGTGTGTGTGTGTGTGTGTGTGTGTGCGTTTTAACATGAATGTGTGTTTGAATGTCGGTGTACGTGTTCATATGCTGAATGCATCCATGCGCTCATTGTGATGTGTGTGTTTTAGGTATAAACAGCATGTTTTCTTTCTGCATAGGGAGTGTGAACAAATGTATTAGTGTAAATTGCTTTACCATAACAGAAATGCTCTGTACAGTATGTTGCACCTGTTTTTTCCTCTCACATCTTTATTTTGTACAAGAAGTGTGTCACTGGTGAGCAAGACAAACTATTTCAGCGTCGCCAGCTTTAACGTTCCCCTCTGTTCGTTGGTAATAGGCGGGCTTGCAGCATTCTCTCATTAAAGTTTATTCCAGTGAGAAAGAAGCAATTTGTTTAGAAATCCTGAACCCAGTATGAACCTTCTCTTGATGAGTGACCAATATGAGACCTGGAGGCAAAACCTAGGAACCATTTATATGTATTTATTGTCTCCCTGATGCAACATAAGTGTTTGAAAAAAGTGAGTGAAACTCTTTGTTGGTGGTTAGAACCCCCTCCAAGACTGCCTGTAATTATTTCAGCTATAACCTGAAAGAGTGCTTTGGTGCTTTGCAGGGGGAATCTCTAAGCTGAAATCCTGTTGGCTATCAGAGATAAAAATGATTTAGAATATTATTTCATTAAAGGCTGTGTTGGAGATGACCTAATAAAAGAGGCAACCATAATCATAAAATATTTTGTGCAGATGAGTATATTAATTAACTTGAAATCTTTTGTTCAATAAATAAAGATTAAATGTATCAAGTTCTCTCCCTCAGCAGTAGGTTAATCAAATGCTTTACCTCTGTGCAAATACATATTGTGGTTATACAGGAAGTAATGCCTTACAGTATGTCTCGAGTACTGGCAGTTTTTGCAGGGACCAAAATGTACCCATATCTCCAAATATCAAAAAAATGCCAATTTTTATTAATGCCTCATAACTCTGGCAGCGGTTGTATCCGATCTCCTCTGACTTTGCTGACTGACAAGGTTTCTTGTTATACCTGTCCATACAGGCATCCTCTCAGTGCTCTCATTGTCCTCTGAGTGCACCTCCTTGGCCTCGGAGCTGCCTAAAGTGTCCTACGTCAAGGCTATCGACATCTGGCTCATCGCTTGCCTGCTGTTTGGTTTCGCCTCGCTGGTGGAGTACGCCGTGGTTCAAGTGATGCTCAACAGCCCGAAGCGCATCGAGGCTGAGAAGGCAAAGATAGCATCCAAAGAGAAGGCTGCGGGAAAGAGCCCCGCCGCACGGAACAACACGGTCAATGGAACCGGAGGGACGCCACTTCATGTCAGCACTTTGCATGTCAGTATATTCACTTTGATCATTTGAGTGTGTCTGTTTGTGTCTTTGTATCACCATTAATGTAGTCTTATTTTATAACAGGGTCATACAAAGACTGTTGCTTGCATACAAATAAAAAGAGGAATGAGTAGAAAAAAAGTGGACAGCCAACACTGACATCGCTTTAACTATTACATGTCATATATTTATCTTTATGGTGAATTTTTTTGATAACCTGAAAGGTTGTTAATTGGCAGAGAGACACCTGGTGAAAGGGTCCCAAGAATGCAGCTATTCACAAAGCCTATCCAATAAACTGTATGTAACAGTCTCATAGGCAGCCAAATGTTGTTATTCAGTCTCTTTATGGGGGTTGGTGCTTACACCTCCAGTTTCTCAGTAATATTCATTTAGCCATGAGAAGAGCCAGAATAAATACTTTTTTCTTTTTTTTTTTTTACAAAGGAAGAGAAGTCAGAGTCTTGAAGTGCAGTTGTTGAACATAAGATAACCAGTCTTTTCTTTAAGACTACAAAATAATCTCTTGAATATTAATCCACCAGTCTTTGAGAGTGGTTCAAGCCCATACAGTAGCACATGTAGCCCCTAATACCCCACACCAAGAGCAGTAGCTTCCATCTATATAACTGTTGTGGTGTCCAGAGCCACCTATGTATTAGTTTCAGTTGCCTAAATTTTATTTAGCCTTATTGCAACAGACCATATGTGAACTGTTGCAATAACAGTTTGCATATGGTCTAACTGGACCTATTCAAATCAAAACACACCAGAAGACACATGCTTTGCAGATGCTGCTCAGACTAATGTAATATACTAATTTCAGTCCAAGTGAGATCTTTCCTCATGATCATCAACAGCATTTACTCTTCCAGAGTTTAAATTTTGCATATATACAATATGATTGCAGTGTCACCATTTCTCCCATTTCTCACTTGTCTTCTGTCTGCATCTGTTTTCATCTTAAAAAAAAAAAAGACAATGCCAAATATCTTTCAAAAGAAGGAGAAACAGGAACTTTTTTGCTTCTATTTCAGAAATTGTTGACCTATTTTTTATTTTTAATTTGGCCACAATGGAAGTTGTTAAAGCAATATGACTTTGCTGCTACAGAGAAAGAACAAAGTTGTGTTGATATAACAAAGGCTAAAAATTCACTGGGTTTGTAACCTTTGATTTTTTTTTTTGCTTTATCCACTCGTATATGTATTTATTTTTTGCTAAAAATATTTGGACGTGGAGATGAAAACCAAAACAGCTTTAAATTGCCTGAAACCCTAATGAGCCTAAATATCATCCACTGAGATAGCATTGAGGGTATTTGTGTTATGCGTGACTTGATTTCAGTTGCATGTTGCCTAATGAGAGCACAGACTCTTGTGTAATCGATAATGATCATATCCATAAGGACCTCTTTGCATTTTGATGCCTGAGTTAATCACCAAAACATTTCAGTGATTATGCATTTCTGTTGAGTGAGTGCACAGTGTTGGATACCTTTGTGTGTGTGTGTGTGTGTGTGTGTGTGTGTGTAGGTATATTTTATATATATATATATATATATATATATATATATATATATCGTTTTTTTTTATGCAACTCCCCACCCACATTAACAACTAGATCCATCCCATAGTAATAGTAAGGCACTGAAAATAGTGAAATCCAGTCATCTTGGTGAGGACGTCTGACACTTATATGCACATGCAGGATGTTGCATGGGTCTTCCAATTGTTTGCCTAATTGAAATGAATTTATTTCTGAGTCTATGGTAGTCTGAACCACATTTGGTCTGAGAGGATTACATTATTCCATTGAGGTTTAATAGGTTTTCTTGTCAAAACCGAATCAAAATAATGAAGCTTTAATGAGCTTAATGACTTCAGTGGGTAAGCATCCTTAGTCTGATTAGATCCTGTTCACCCTGCAGGCCCTCAGGGAAGTCGATGAAAGGGATTTTTTTGGATGACGTTAACTTAAATCCTCCTGCAGATTGTTTTGTATAAGCACAGGTTGTGATAGCATGTAGAGGCTGTAGAGGGGTAACAAGAATCTAGATGAGAGAACAGCCATATTAGGCAACATTTTAGAGCACAAAGTGAGTCTAGTTTTGGCTCCAAAGATATATTTTTTTTCCTCTTAAAATAGCAGAAGCTTTGATTTAGCAGCAGACTTCGGTCCGAGCTTCGGGATCAAACAGCTCTTTTACATCATTTTCAAAGTGTAGTCTGTTTTCAATTGAGTCCAGCTATCTGAAATAGCCTCATTTCAATGTTCCTTTTAGTTTAGAGAAAACCTCCATGCAGAGTAGATGTGACATCATAGCTACTGTACAGAGACGGACCATTTTTTAATGTGTCAAACAGCAGTGAAAAGAAGTGTGGCATTCAGTTACCTTTTGGCACTGTAAGATATTTGAAAAATGGCACAGTCAAAAAAAGTTTCTACATGCCGTGTTGTCCCATTTGATTCACAGGAAAGAGCAAAGGGCAAACTGGACAACATTTTTGAATAGTAAAAAATCGGAGTTCTACGCCTACTTCTTCCAGTCTTAGTCTGATACAGTTCAATTCCAGCCTGCCAGGGAGCAGAAAAATGCATGTGTCCATATTTGTGTCAGAATATCCTTAGTCAGCAGTGGCTGCCATCTGTGGTCCTACGTGATGTGGTTCAGTTCAGTTAGCTGCATAATTTGTTGGACAGAGACACATTTTTTGTAGTTTTGCCTCTGTGTGCCGCCACAGTGGGTTTTAAATCAAACAATCAAAATGTGATTGAAGTGCAGACTTTCAGCTTTAATTTAAGGGGTTTTACAGCAACTTTACATTAACTGTTTAAGAATTACAGTCGTCATTTTCAGAGGCTCCAAATTAATCAAATAATTGACTGACAAGCAGTTTCGTGGCCAGGCCTGTTCCCTTGTAATTTCATAATAGACATGCGTGAGGACAGATGTGCAGAGCACTAAAGTAACAGATGAGTTCTGTCTGCTCTGACAGCTTAACTTTGGTCAACATGGCAAAAGTGCCCCAGTGTGAACTTTGCAACTACCCATCTTTATTTAATTGTTACTATAGTACAGAATAATGCAGTAGTGGTATGGTGTAAATGGAGTAAGGTTTTAAATCAACTGAAGAACCTGCTGTACAGGTGGAATAGTCTTTGTAGTACCACTAATAAAACTATAAGCCTTTGCAGACTGCACAGTTGGTCTGTTGCTCAGTCAACCAGTTTTGAACCACTTTGCTGTGGCTGCTCTGCCTTAGGGGCTGCCCGCGGTGCTTTCGGAATATTACTTTAATCTTATCGTAGCTCATGTGTTTCACACAGATTAATGTATTTACAGTGAAACGATGCAGAATCCAATAATCAATTCGCTCTGTCCTTGTGCTTTTCTCTGGATTCCAGGTGGCTGAAACCCGCTGCAAGAAGGTGTGCACCTCTAAATCAGACCTGAGGACCAATGATTTCAGCATTGTGGGCTCACTCCCTCGGGACTTTGAACTGTCAAACTTTGACTGCTACGGGAAACCCATCGATACTGGCACTGGTCTTGGCAAATCCCAAGCAAAGAACAACAAGAAACCTCCTCCTCCAAAACCAGTTATCCCCTCTGCTGCCAAAAGAATTGACCTGTACTCCAGAGCTCTCTTCCCGTTCTCCTTCCTCTTCTTTAATGTGATTTACTGGTCCATATACTTGTGATTATCTTTAAATGATCTTGTATTATTAACGTCCCATCTCACTGTCATGAGTTTCTTAATTATCAAAATAAACTTGAAGAAATGTGAAACCTACCCATACAAAATTATCTCTGAGAAGCTACTCTATATCATTAGAATTATTATATTTATCTTCATTAAAAAAAAGACCATGGTCACCATTTGTGTTTAAAAAATGATTCCAAATCAGTCTTTCTTATCTTTCCTAAAATGGATATATAAAGTCTTATAGTGAAAAGCTTTATTTATTGATAGTGGTACTTGTGAGAGTAATACAGGATGTGACGGATGGTGTGCAAACAAATCCACAAAGACTGATTAAGAAATGAACTGAAGATGCACAGATCTGTTGGTGATGCTATTTGATTTATTTATTTATTGATTGATTTTTTTTTTTTTTTGCCCTTGCCCAGTGGGAGTATGCTTGCAAGTTTAATAAGTTAAAGCATTTAATTTAAGCTTCTATGCAAAGTGTAACAATGTAATTACCTTGCATGTTAAAAAAATAATGCATGTATATGAAAGCAAAGCATAAATATATATGAAATATATATTTATTAAATTTCTTTAATATTATTATGATTTGCTCTTGAGAAGATATGTGGCTGTGAAACACTCCTGTTCCTGTTCAGATGGCCATGTGACACTGCCACTCCTCCAGCAAATGTAACATTTGACACCTTTAATGTTTGTAAATGGGTCGCTCGTGAGCTGTGACCACGTGTTTGTGAAATACACGAGCAAAGGAAAATAAACGAACAAGCAACTTTTCACCAATTTAATGTGATTAAAGAAAACAGAAAATTTTAAATCAAGAACTGCTTATAAAACTGCATTTTCTTTACTCTTTTTTTTTTTTTTTTTTTCACTTGTCTGTTGATTCTCAGCTTGCAGCCGGGTAACATGTATTGCTTACAATGGGGGGGGCAAAAACAGTGTATCCCAGCATTTTCCATTTTGCGCATCACACAACATCTGCTTCTTCACCTAGGCCTGACCTCCCCTAATCTGACAAACCAGCCATCAATTATTCATGCAAACCTGCTTGGGAAATGACACCAGACCATCGCTGTGAGACTTCTCTTATGAAATCTGTCTCTGGCTTAATGAAGCAAGATGGATGCTGACCTGAAGTCATGACAATGGGATCATATTAATGACGTTTGAAATCATTTGGGCCAGGATTGCTCATGTAAAGGGACAGTTAAAGTATCATTTGCTGTGATCTCTCTTTTTTTTTGGTCTCACTAGAAACAAGCTTCTTTTTCTTCTGTGGCTGCCATGGTTACAGACAGACTACAAAAACCAGCCTATGACACAGAATTGGAGTCAGACTGAGACTAGAAAAAATGGTATGGAAAGCCTCTAAAATCACATATAAAAACACATTTAAAATGACTCAACATGAGTATATGTTTACTGATTACATATATGTAGTCAATTTTAATAGATCTGTAGACTCTAGCCAAGTCAGACTGAATCACAAATATAACAGATTTTGCATTGCAGTGCCCCCCGATGGCTGCATCTATATTTGTTTAAAGTAATGAGTAGATAAAATGCAGATGTAATACCAGGCTTTGCACTGTGGCAGTGGCATCAGCAGAAAATAGTCGTGAATATCCACTTATGCTAATATATATATATATATATATATATATATATATATATATAGTCTTTATGAGCATTTCACATTGCAGGTACTAGCTGATGCTGTTATCTGCTACAAAAATAAACTTACATTAATGATACATCAGCTAATAGGTCACCAGCAGTGGAAGCAATAAAAACAAAAAGATTAACGGTGTCATTTATAGCACCACAACAGTAGATGCAGCTCTTGTTACAGGTGTGACTCATCTGTTTGTGGCTGTGTGTGTGGCTTGTTTGTGTGTGCGTGCGTGCATGCGTGTGTGTGTGCGTTCCACCCCCACAACCCAGCACCCTGCTAGTAGCACAGTGCAGTAACCTATATCACACAGGGTGCTTTCTAATCCAACATGACCTCTCACCAGGCATCCACCCAAGCCACCAGTGCAAGCACCAGTCAGACAGTCAGACAATGATTAGTGGAGGAACAGTTTGGGAGAAGAGGCCACAAGGCTTATTGGAAGCTCATTTACTTTAAACAAGGTTTTCACACATCGGCGCTGTGCTTTTAGAACCTTTCCCTAGCCACTGAAATAAAGAAATACAGTCTGGACAATGATTTTCTTGTCAGGAAATTAGCATTTCTACCATTATTACAGCACTAAAATCAATTAGTGCAAATTACCATATCATGCAATCAGTGCCATGCTGTAATATTGCAATGACTGTCACATCTATCAGTAAGTAAAGTCTGTTTTCTTTTTCTTTTTTAGCTATCATGTTGCACAGTGTCATTAGAAAAGTTTTATCTGAAACTGATGACATTTTTCCAAAGGCCACAGCAGATTTTGGGTCAGCCACAATTTTCCACTCCCTCAGCCTTCACAGGTACCATGGCTGTCTGGTTCTTGGCAGGACCTTAAATATGAACGTTTAGAAAGTGTGGAGGATGCCATTTCCTGTCAGAGCTCAAAGTGGCTAAAAGCTTAGTTCCAGCCAGACTGAACCAATCTGTAAAACAGCCATGACCACAGGTCCCATCATTAAAGTTAGTTCTGCACAAGAGGGAAAAAAAAAAAAGAGTGAGGAAAGACAGGGATGAAATGGTGAAGATGAAATACTGTCATCAAGTCCAAAAAGGCTGGCACTGGCAGAAATAGAGGGTAAGAGACAGTAAAAGCAGAGAGTGACCAGTTTGAACTAGTTCAAGAATCATAAAGCATTTTATTATTTTAAGCATTCATTCTTGCATTTGTAATTAAATTTGGATATCAGTTTTCAAACTCATATTTTTATTATGCACAATATCATATATTTCTGCCTATTGTAAAATAGGCAGAAATATATAACACAATAAAGCAGCAAAGAACACAAAATACACAGAGGAACATAGTGGTATCATAGAGTGATTAATTTCATACCACGCATGACGCCTTAACCAATAATCTTCACCCTCACCTTTTCATGTCATTTAACACCATAATGCAAAAGAACTTAAAATGCATAGATATGTAAAATGTGCATGAAGTAGTGTGCTATGTAACTGCAATCCCAAGGCAAAAACAAACACTCAAAAATCAGACATGAAACAGTTGAAAACTATTATATCACAGTTCATATCAAAGATCACTATAACTGTTGTTCTTTGGCTTGAAAATAAATGATTAATTAAAACAATAAAAAAAGAAAACCAGAGGACAGGATCATACCTAACGCTAATGTTATGCTCAACATTGTCTTTTCATATATTTATGTGAATCTTTTATTTATATATTAATATATCATCTTCCTAAATGCTCATTAGCCCAACACTAGTTCACATCCTTCCTTAGTTTGAGTATGTAATTTCTGCTACAAAATTTCCTACACAGGAAATATAATACATAACTAAAGGAACATTTTAATTACAGTACTGTGCAAAAGTCTTGAGACACCCCTTATTTCTTTATATTTTGCTTTTGCTGCTTTTTCCACATATTTTCAATCCAGTCTTTGTACCTGACCATTTTCAGGATTTTTTTTTCTTTGTTAACCCAGTTAATCCTCATGTATGAATCATTCAAACACAAAAGTTACTTAACTAAAGGAATGAACCAATGTTGTCTTTACACATAACACACAGTTTAGCAAAATTTACTAAATGTTAAATTGCATCTTTAGGCACTGTTGCATGTCATTGGCTACCATTTCTTTAACTGAATCTTCAAAAAATGCCAAAGATAATGCAGTTCGACAGGCATAAACTGGCACATTTGCACCAACAAGATGATTACAAAACAGCCATTAGCTGAAAACCTGTTATATCTCAGCATGGTGTGCAGTGTGTCCTTAAAAAATTTGAGGAAACTGGACAAGTGGAAGACAAAAGAAAACGTGGCAGGCCTTAAACGCTATCTATAGCAGATGAACAGTATCTGAAAAGTCATGTCTTTAAGAACTAGGGAAAAGTCCAGCAAAGATCTGACGCAGGACCCGAGAAATGTGTCAGTTGATTCAAAGTCTCATCAGACACAGTCTCAGTGGGAGGATGGCTGTCAAAAAAAAGCATTCTTAAGGAAGGGGAACATGGAGAAAAAATGAGGTATGCCACTGAAAATCAGTGGCAACAGGTCTTAAGGTCCATCCATCCATCCATTTTCTTCCGCTTATCCGGGGCCGGGTCGCGGGGGCAGAAGCCTAAGCAGAGAAGACCAGGCTTCCCTTTCCCCAGCCACCTCCTCCAGCTCATCCGGAGGGACCCCAAGGCGTTCCCAGGCCAGCCGAGATACATAATCTCTCCAGCGTGTCCTGGGTCTACCACGGGGCCTCTTCCCGGTGGGACATGCCCGGAACACCTCACCCAGGAGGCGGCCAGGAGGCATCCTTATAAGGTCTTAAGGTGTAATGAATCAAATTTGGAATTTTTGGTTCTTGTTGTCAGTACGTACAAAGGAGGTCAGGAGAGAGGTACCGAAGTGTGCCTACAACCATCTGTAAAACACGACTCTATCATGGTTTGGGGCTGCATCCCAGCATTTCAGTGTTGGGGACTGTTAAAATTACGAATACAGAAAAGTACCATCTGGAAAGTGTGTGATTGGTTCATTTTACAGCATGACAATGCTTCCAAACACACTGCCAATGCAGTAAAAGTGGATGGAAAAACATACAGTGGATCATGGAGGGCAGTCAACATCCAAAGAAGAGTCCTTCAAGAAGCCTGGAGAACTGTTCCTGAAGACTACGTGAAGAAATTACAAGAAAGCTGCTTAAGAGAGTTCAGGCTGTGTCGAGAAATAAAGTTGGTCATACTGTACCACATTTTGACTTTCAAGCTCGTTAGAGTGATACAAACTCTGTTTTTGCCTTCTATACTGTATTTCCAGGTATGTTTACACATGTCAGTGAATCGCTGCACCCATTTCCCATTTTCCCAGCAAAAAATAAAAAGACGGAGGTGACATCAGAGTTTTGCACAGTACTGTATTTCTCTTAATAACACAGTTTAAATATATTACATAATGTTACTTATATAAGGACTAAGTGAGTTTTAGGCTAATTATTTGGAAACTCTCATATGATTCAAGGCTGAAACAGTGTTTTAGAGGTCAGATGGTCAGTGCGTACCTATGAAGATTGATTGAATGCTATTGATGGCAGCATAGGCAGGCAAAGTGTCCAGTCTCAGCACTCTTCCTGACCTTGGGACCGATCCCTGCAGGTTCAACTCCCCAAAACTGTTTTAATGGTAGGATATGCTTGGCTTAGCAACTTCTGTGTGACCAAAGGTCTTGTTTTGTATTCACATCACCGCTTTACTGTATGCACAAACAGCCCTGAAGACAGTGTCACGTCAGCAGCAGCTGCAAGTCACAGAACAATGCTGTTTTCCATTTTCTGATCAGGTGGCACAAGACAGAGAATTATTAAATTTGGTTGATTTCATGCTGCATTTGTTTCTGTAAGTCCCAACGTCCAGTTGAAATTCCTAGATTTGACTACAGGTCACTAAATACTGAACAGTACCTTTTCATACCTGAATAAATATGGCTGATAAACATGTTTCAGAATGAATGATGGCTGATTTTCCTTTTTGTGTTCTGTTGGTTGTCACAGGAGTTAAAACCATGTTTCTAAAAATAAATGGCTATAAAATACAAATGAAAAAAAAAAAAAAACATTTGCAAATTATTTCACTGCTAGAATGGATTGAAAATACCATAATTAATAAACTATTTAATTCTTTATTTCTTAGGATATCCTCATTTTGAATTTAATGTCAGCAAATATTTGGAACAAGGGCAACAGACTGCAGACATTATGTAATACTAAAAAAAAAAAGGTGGAACAGCCAAAATTAATTAGGTTAATTGGCAACAAGTCAGAAATGTGATTGGGAGTAAAAATGGGGAAGAGCTCGCTATGCTGTGCCTTGGTTAGCCACTGCAATGAAAACTAACAAACAAAGAAACAATACAACTGTCTGGGGAGCACATTTCTAAAAATCATAGTCAGCGAACTGTGAAACTGTATGAAGAAGATCTAGAAATGCTTCTGCTTTCTCTGGAAATCATGGTGGTCATGACCTTCAGTCTAAAGAAGGGAGGGGCAATCTGCCATGCTATCAGTGCAGCCAGAATCCCTGGTGGTATGGGGGTTGCTTAAGTGCATGTCATAGTTAACTTGCACATCTGTGAAGGCACCATTGATGCCAAACAATAGTTATAGGTTTTGGATAAATGTGTATCCAAATGTTTGCTCTTTTTTCAGGGAAAGTCTTGCTTATTTGAACAAAACAACTGCAAACTGCGTTTTGCATGTATTACATCAGCACTGTAGTAAAAGAGTCAGAGTCATTGCAGTCCAGGCATGTCAATCAATAATAAAACTACTACAAAGGAGGACCCACTGAGCAGCTGAAATCCAGTATCAAGACTGGAAAACAGTTCACACTGAAAACTACAGCAACCGGTCTCATTGTTTCCTTCCCACATAGCTATAAAAGAAGAGGTGATGCAACAGTGTGGTAAACAAGCCTCTCCTGTTTTTAAAATGAGTTTAAATGAGCATAGAAAATGAACAGTTTCAACATTTTTTTTTTCTGCATATTTTTATTCATTGGGCATTTATTGGGCAGCTGTTTAACACTATGGTGCACTTAGCGTCAATGTTTTCCCTGAGGTATTATATATTTTCCACACATAAACAACAGGTTTACTAAACAGTTACATAAAGAAAAAAATGTGCGTTGCACAAAGCAGCACATATACCAACGTACACATTTATTACGTGCTAATTTATGACATGCAGTAATTCATATCCTGCATGTGCTGTGCTTAGATGTGGGTCTTGCAGTTAGTCTTTTTTGAGGAAGAAGAGTGTTGAGTGTTGAATTTTTCACTCTACACAATGTAGCCTGGAGGCAGCGCACTGGCTTGGCAGTGGAGACTGTTACCTCATGATTTTAAGGAAACACTTTGGCATTATTTTTTAAATATTTTCCCGTGTTTGGCCTGAATTATTAACAAGATCAAAAATGTTTGGAACATTATCGTACATATCAATAATTTAGAGCCCAAAAGATGGGAAGATGTTCGACTGCCTCAAACTATCCTTGAAGTACATGATTTCACAATGGAAATATGTTTTAGCTGAAACTTGTATTCCTGCATCTGACGGCAGTGTGGTCATGTCTGAACTCTTTCTCTGCTTCCTGTGCTGGGAAGTTGTCGAGCCCTCTGGAACTTTCTGAGAAATATTGAGAACGTTAGAATGACACTGTTGATTCTTCGAGTACTGAGAAAGAATATTCAATTTGTGTTGCTCTGTAACATGTTTTGGTCCTATTTACCCAAGAGGATTGCATATTTAACTAATATCTAATTATTTTATTTACAAAAACACTATGACAGAGGAAATTCTCTGCAAACCTGTTTTTAAGGTTAGTTTAAACATAGAAAGATTTTCAAATATATAGAATAAAACACATATAATTAAAGCTATTAATAGCCACATATGGATCCTGCATAAGGAATAATGAAAATAAGTATTCTGTTGCAGAAAGGGCATGTGCTGGATTTGTGTACCTCTCTATAGATATGAGAGCCAACTAAATGCCAGAAATGTAAATTATTTCTAGAGTACAACCTTTCTGGGATACACACACCTGAGTGATTAAAGATTTCTCAAAAGGTCAGTGAGTTGATTTTATCAGTTGTTTGCTCACAATGATGGATTTACAAGGCAGTAGCAGTTCATTAGCATATGTAAAATTCTCCTCTCACTCTTTTGGTTTATTTGTGTAAAGATACTCCATGTAAATGTTCTTAAGCGGCTTGTGGGGTCAGGATTTGATTATGAGTTTTGAACTGTTCATCATGTTGAAAATGTTATTCTCATTTCACCCCTAAAAACTCATTAGGTCACACTTCAGCATTGTGACAGTTAAATTATCTCGCAGGCTGCCAATTCAGTACATTTGCGAATGTGCTCTAAAATAATCAAACTGAAATGGAGTTTCTTTCTAGCAGCAGCAGAAAAAAAGGAATCCATGCAAGGCAGAACCTCAAGACAAGGTCAAACAGATGAACATATGTGTGCCTGTGGAATATAAGAAGTCGAGTATAGAATTAAATTGACCAGGAGGAGGATTGCAAATGAAAACAGAATAAGAAAGAAAAGGTTTTGGGGTTCTATTTAAATGAAGGGAGTTATAGGTATAGCCATAAAATTCCCAACAGGTTGAAAGGAAATTATGATGTTATACATGTTATGTTAAAGTTTTCTGTCATTTTGGGCATTAATCTTTTTGGTAACAATATCATTTTGCACCCAAATGAATTGCTGAGATGTGAGGATGTGGCAACAGTCTGACAAGCAAGTAAAAAATACAGCTGAAACACATTCTATTAAACAAGAGTCTGGCTTTGAAGCTCCTGGTTGACTTGGTCTATCTGTGTGTAGTTTACTCGTGCCCGTGTGGGTTCTCACCACATACTCGAGCTAGCATTAGGTTAGGTTAGGTTAATTGGTGGTTCTAAATTAGCTTTGGGTGTGAATGTGAGTGTGAATGATTATCTGTCTCTCTGTGTTAGCCTGTAATAGACTGGCAACCTCTCCAGCATGTACCGCTCCTCTCAACCTACAGACGCTCCAGCTTGGGTAGGATGAGATGGACCGATGTTTACAGGTAACATGCTAAGGATAAGAGAGTATAAGGGTGTATTTTTCTGATCTCTATGAAAACTCATTCCCTGCATTTGACCTAAGCATCAGGAGCAGCAGGCTACCAGCAGAGACTGGGTCCAGATGTTGTTTTCCTCCCAAGCCAGTGCCTTTGTGAAGGACACAGTGACAGGTGAATTAACTTCAAAATTACCTTCTTGCTGTGAGGCAGCAGTGCTAAAACGCTGAGGTACTTTACTCTTTGTCTGTCATCTCAAAAGTGAGTGAAAAGACAATTGGAAATTAAATACATAACATGAAAAATGAAAAATTACAGGTTAAAATTGAACTAGACTCTACCATGAATACCGTGTTTTTTTTTTTGGTTTTTTTATGTGTAATCATGTCTTATAACAGATATTTTGCATTCTCTTTTGGTTGTTTTTTAAATAAAGTTTTTGAGATAAACTGTAAATCTTTTGAACTGAATTCTACTTGTGTGATCATGTGGGTACTTACACTCACCAGCTTCTTTAATAGGTATGCCTATTCAACTATATGTTAAAGCAAATATCAGCCAGTCACGTTGCCAGCGATCCAGTGCCTTTAAGTGTGTAAAGATGGTCAAGATGACCTGCTGAAGTTCAAATTGAGAATCAGAATAGGGAAGAAAGGTGATTTAAGTGACTTTAAAAGTGAGATGGTGGTTGTGGATACAACACCAGATAGGCTGGTCTGAGTATTACAGAAACTGCTGATCTTCTATTTTGCCTCACAACCATTTCTAGGGTTTACAGAGAATGGTCTGAAAATGACAAAATATCCAGTGAGCAGCAGTTCTCTGCCTAAAAATTACTTGAGATTAAATTACAAGAGACCAGAGGCAAATGATCAGACTGCTTCAAGCTAACAGAAAGGCAACAGTAATGCAAATCACTACTTATTGCAACCAAGTACGTAGAAGAGCATCGCTGAATGCACAACTCATTGAACCAAATAAGCTATAGCAGCAGAAGACCACATCAGGTAACACTCCTGTAAAAACTGAGGCTATAATCCACACTGACTCATCCAAATTAGACATTAGAAATTGGACAAAATGTTGCCTGGTCCGATGAGCCTCTGTTTCTGCTGTGACATTTAGATACTATGGTAAGAATTTGGTGCAACAATCTGAATGTATGGATCCATCCTGCCTTGTATAAACAGTTGAGGTAGGTGGTGGTGGTGGTACAATGTTGTGGGGGATATTTTCTCGGCACACTTTGGCCTCCTTCTGATCTTCTGATGGCTGCTTCCAGCAGGATAACTCCGCATGTCACTGAATGGCCTCCACAGTCACCAGATCTCGAGATAACAGAGCACCTTTGGGATGTGGTAGAATGGGAACTCACAGCCAACAAATCTGCAGCAACTGTGCGATGATGCTTTCATGTTAATACAGAACAAAATCTCTGAGCAATGTTTGCAGCACTTTGTTGAATCTAAGCCACAAAGAATTAAAACAATTCTCAGGCCAAAAGGAAGTCCAATCTAGCAGTAGCACTACTACCCCAGGTGCTACCACCCCTACGTGTTCTCATTCACCTAAAGACTTTCTCAACAGGAGACGGTATATAGGTGATGTGCTGTCCATGGTGCTGAAATCTGACAAACTGTTGCTTATAAATGCCACCGCCCTCAGCTCCCACTCACTCTCAGCCTCATTAGTTTGCTCCCAGACTGCTATCTCGCACTGCCAATGATTAATATACATCTGTCTGTGCAGGCTGAGATATGCATATCATAAAACCAGGTGACAGGATTGCCACTTATTTCCTGTTGGCTGCAAGGCAAGCTCTCCTCCATTTAACCCCATTCATAATGGGATCCAAGACCAGGAATATATTTGCATCAGATTTGTATGCAGAAGGTGGAGATAAGCACTAGATCAAAGTTAAAGAGGAGATTCATTTGATGGTTATTCCTGGAGGGCATGAATGATGGCCTCCAGCTGATGTACTTGATGAGTTTTCCCAGTAAGAGCCTTGAACGTGCTGTAGAGGAGGCTTGTTTTTTAAAGTGACCAAATATATTTGATTGTCTTACTCCAAGCTTTCATATGTCTCATAGACATGTTTGATATCTGTCACTTATAAAACTAAGTATAGACTTAATTGATCCTTACTAATGTTTTTGATGCAAGATCAGTAATAAATCAATTAAAAAAAATAGCAGGTAAATCCTTTTTGTGCAACTACATAAATTTAACTTAAGAATAGTCCTAAAATGTAAAATACATCACTAGATTAATATTTGTCATGCCTTTTGGATGGCCTCAGTGATTGATGGCACTGCAGTGGTCTTGAGAGATAATTTCCTTCTGGATCACTCAATAAGATTTATAAAAGTGAACAAAGATTAACTGATTACTCAGTCAACAGTAAAATCAATCAATGGTTTTGATCATTACAAGTGAAATTACATATAGTTTCGGAGATGATTTAAGCATATCTTTTAAATGATTATACTTATTTAGAAACCAGCATCGCAATAGGCCTTTTCAGGATAGCGTCACAAAAATACATATATCCAGCTTCTCTGTTTTCTGTATCTTATTATAAACTCAATGTCTTTGAGTTTTGAACTAATGATTGTGTTAAAATGGTTACAATAGCAGGTAAGTGCCAGAAATGTACAACAGCTACATACCTGTGTAGACACAGTAAATGTTTGTGATGACGTAATGTAAACAAGTATAAGCACGTGACAATTATACTAAAATCTACTCTATAATCGGAGTCTGCTTTGTTGTTGTTTTTTTTTTTGACTCAAGGCAATGCAAAAACAAAGAAAGTTCATTGAGCACAAGCTTGGTAGTAGCAATGTTGATTTGGGGCAAAAAAAGGGGACTGAGCTTTGAATGAACTGGGACTCTAGCAAAAGAAAATTGAAGTGCACCTCGGGAAGATTATACAAACAAAAATAAAGTAGGACTAATGACTCACGGGTGTTGTGAATAAACAATTTTTGGATATTTAACGTCTTATTGTTGCTCACTGGCGCGTGTTTTACAAAGAGAAGATTACATTATTTAGAAAAAGCGTTTTCCCAATATTTTTCAAAGTGCGCCGTGCTCTCTTATCGCCAAGTAGTTGATTCTCGGCTTTTTTCGTCTCTGTCCGCCTTCTCATTAACATTCCTCACTTGTGGGTGTGATGCTGAGAAGATCTGCTTGCCGAGCGGAGACGCGCAGTGTGCCTGTGCGTTAGAGGAGGTATCAGCTGCCAGCAGGAGGGGAGCGACGAGGAGGAGCAGAAGAAGAGACAGCAAACCTACGTTGCAGGCGACCATTCCTTCACTGCTGGTGTCCTTTCACTGCTAGCCACCTGCAGAAAACGGTCCTTTCCTGCTGATTTTTTTTTTCTCCCCACGGCTAAAGCTGTCCAATATGTCTGGGATCTAACATCTCCGGAGAAAAAGAGGAATATCAGAATACCCTAGTGGATGTGGACACCTAACCTGTGGACATGGAAAAGATAGTGAATTTATCCGTTTCAGTTCTCCTGGTTTTATGGGGATGCGCGCTTGGAGGCTCGCCCAGTGTTCAAATTGGTAAGCGCCCATTAGTTCAACCGAAAAAGCCAGTTGGCTATAAACATTGTGTGCGTAAAAACCCATGAAATTAGTTATAAATGTGTTAAATTATTCTCATTTTTCAAGAGTCAAAAATTTTTTTTATTGTATATTTTTTATTGTAATTTCAGGGGGACTTTTTCCAAGGGGCGCGGATCAAGAATACAGCGCGTTTCGGATAGGAATGGTTCAGTTTGGCACCTCGGAATTCAGACTGACGCCTCACATTGACAATTTGGAAGTGGCAAACAGTTTTGCTGTTACCAATTGTTGTAAGTCCCAAACATATTTTAAGAATTCTTTTATTGAAAGAAGACTTTAATGTCATCTGCGATATAATCTCCAACGTTGTGCTTTATATCATACGAGTTTGGATAAACCTTATCAGCTCTCAGGATGGAATGATCTGAGCTGTCTAATCTATATTCTGTCAGCAAACCCATCCAGACTATGAGCTGGGTAGTTGAGGATGAACGAGGATAGTGTAGGCAGGGGAAAGTTGGTTTCCACAGAAACAGTCAGTCACATCCATCCTATTTTCATTCCTTCAGATTCAGTGATCAAACGGACAATACTGCAAGAATATCGATCACAATATTTATTTTCATCCAGCTATTATTTAAAGCAACTTATTTTTTCGAAAGTAACAGAAGATAGGTTGTGGGGTGGGGGTGGAACTAGACTTAATTTCAGTGATCATTAGCCTGTTTCTTGTAACAAATGGCATTTTAAGTAGCCACCTTTGTGATGACTTTATCTTTAGTATTCAGTGAAAGAATAAACGGCACTAGAAACAGATAGAGTCACTCTATCGGGCCACATTCGCCGTTTTCTTTTATCTTTTAAGAAGAAAACTGAGCTGCAGGACTTGCTGAGACTCACGCTTTTTCATTGGGTACCGATGTCACGTCTTTTCTCAGTCCAGAAAGAGCGGTGTTCAACCATTGTTCATAGAGCCTACATACTAAGCTTTAGACTGAGCTTCAGGCATAGCCTGGCGACTGGGCGAAGCTCTAACATCCCTACTGAGAACTGATGATACCAAGAGGCGGTGAAAGGGTTGAAAGGTTCTTGTGAAAAGCTTTCGACAAAATTTGAATCACGACATTGAAATGGTCTGCCACACATTTGTCCCCAACGTTACTTGTTTTTGGACGAGATGACAGGGAACTGAGTTTTCTGATTATCGTGCATTTCTTCTTTAAAGAGAGAAAAAGAAAGAAAAAGAAATCCAGGCTCCTGTAATGCTTAATTTCCTTGACAGGTTCGAAGGTCGCTATTTTAACAGCCACAGTTCATACATTTCATTAGGCGGTTGCCAGGCGACTGCTCCTCTCAACAGTCCCTTAAACAGAAATCAAACGCTTCTGATTGGTGCGCGCATCTGTCCAATCGATTTTATTACCATATAAAAGCTTCCTGCTTAGAGATCCTCACTGCGCCCGACAGATCACAGTCAATCATGTCGATGATTGAATTGTTTACAGCAGTCTATATAAACCACTGCTGTTTGGCTGACTTGTTTTAAATTCATCTCACATATTCAACAATTCTTATGAACCATATCCTGTGTGTAGGCTGGATTTCCCCCCACTTCACTTCCCTCTACAAGTGTGTCTCTGTTGTGTAACATAAATATTAATCTGAGTGATTAGAAGGTACCAATCTTTGTGTCTGAGTGATTAGAAGGTACCAATCGTTGTGGAATACAACCCGGTTTAAATAATAATAATAATAAAAAAAAAACCTGGAGTGATCTGCACTGTTTACTTGTTTGACTTAGGCTGTTGTGTGGGCAGGTGTCCCAATTTACATTATTCTAAATGAAATAAACATAACATCTCTGACTACAGCAAAAGCACTGTGCAGCACGCTTTGGCCATGCCTTGAGTTAATCATTCAGTTAAGTACATTATTCATTATTATTATTACTGTCCATGTAATTAATTGAATGGACTTCCTGCATGATGTGTAGCTGACTCTTGTGCAGCTTCAGATGGCTGGAGAGACTGTAAGATTGGTTCACATCCACCTCAATGACAATGACTTCAGTTCATTTACTGTTGATCTAGGATTTAACTGGAAACATACTGAGGTATGTGTACAGTTAGCAGTGACCCTGAGTGGTGAATAAATGGATAAACAAAATAGACAAATGAGTGGATGGATGTAGATTGTGTTATCCCAGGCAAAGGAAATGACTGTCATGTAATATACTAAAATGGGCACACATTTTGTAGAAGCTTTTATGTGTTTCTTAAAGTCTCCAGACTAAACCTGTGCATGTGCATACATAAGGGCATTCCAGGTTGTGTGTGCATGAACTCTGACTGACTTCTTGAGTTGGAGTTAGAATAAGAAAAGACAGGACTGACTGGGCTAAGGTGAGAAGGGTGAGGGGGGTTGCATTTAATCCAGTAGATGGCAGTCTGCCCCACAGTCCGCCTCCATCTGTAATTACAGTGCATTAATGCCACCACTTTGTCTTTTGCTAAACTATACTTAATGAAACACATGCAGAGGAGAATAAAGGCGGACACGCTGAAGCTGATCCACCACCCTGAAATCTAAAACATTATAACTACAGGTTTTTATAAGCTATATGCTAAGTTCCATGAATGCACTCTTCCAATTTGAAACCAGAAAAGTACTTTAGTATTTAATAAAGAGGGACAAATGAAAGCCAGTATGAAGCAACAGTATATATATAATTTGATCGTAGTGGACTATGTACCCCAAGAGAGATATACCATCACAGTATTTCTTCCTTAAATATGAAAATAGATGGTATCAGCTACAAAAAAGCACTAAAATTTAGCTGGCACAGAATCTGTTTTTGTTGCTTTCTTATGAGATATTTTAAGACGTTTATATATCATGTTTTAGTTGATTGCACACTGTATTGGTGGTATAAAATACCGTCTTTTATTTCCTTGCGAGATATGGGCCTCACAATATATGGATTGGTATCTCTCACACTGTGGTTGTACTTCTGGGCACCAGCATACTTCATCAATGCATGTGTCAGAGACAGTGGGAGGGAGGATGATACATTCCTCCATCAATAACAGTTCATCTGGTCAGGCCGGCATCTGCTGCCAAGACCAGGGGAGTCTTTGTGACCGTGTATGTGCTTGTGTGTGTGTGTGTGTGTGTAGTCGTGTTGGTGTGCTGTCCACCCAAAGCAATAATAATAATAAAAAAAAGGTATTGTTCAGACACTCTAGATTATAGCCAGCTCTCAGTCCCCACATGATGAACACACCCTGAAACTCTTCATCACTGTTTAAGAAATAATGACTGAAGAGACAAAAAAAAAAAGCTTGACTCATATCAGGACAAGATTCTGGTTTCTGCTTCATTTTGGTTCATTCGGTTAAAAAAAAAAAAAAAAGTATTTCTAAAATGTCTCCAGCTTATGTTTAATCAAAGAGCCACGGTGCCACTTTTAATTGGTAATGATAGCATAAAGGAGGCTGTAAGCTGTGTAAATATGTATCTTTTGTTATTGTGTTTTATTTGCTTAATTGAATTTTACTGTTTCTTAACTCTGTTTCTTGCCTTTGATTGGAGACATGGAACTGATGGCAGTATATATTTCAGTTGGTTTAACCTTCATGAGATAACATTAGGATTCTGTCCCCATACCAAAACAAAAATGTATTTCCTGCTCTTCAGTTTCCCTCTGGCTCTTTACAAAACAAGCAAACAAACAAAAAACTGTATTATTATTATTCATCTTGCAGAATCAAGCAATTTAAGAAGGTAAAGTCACTCTTTTGCCCAGCAGAGCACAGCTCATAGACATATATGAGTGGGTTAAAAGTGGCTCCATATTAGGGAATCATAAGCAAAAACTGTCAGACTCCCTGTAAGCAGCTACAGTTTGCAGCTCTGTCAATGACAGTGCAAACTATCACACCTTCTTTGACAACTTTTTAGTTACTTGTATGTGAAACCTCACACCACAGCATCATTCTGTCTTTTCTCTACTGCCTTCACAATCAGTGCACTGGAGTATTGAAAGCCATTTTGGGTAGCATGATAAACAATTTGCTCCAAATAACATCACCAATTAATATTAAGTAACAGTGCAAGGCGATGCAGGGACCATTTGTGGTCCTTGCACATATGACTCTCAGTGAGCTCTCTTGCCCATAAAATTATCCATTGCCACACCTGTTTAAATAAATGACACTACTTTCTGCTGCTCCTTTATTTCCCATGGGGTCACCACAGCAGATATTTGATTTGGCACAGACTTCCAGATGCCTTTCCTGACTCAAGCCTCCCATTTAGCCGGGCTTTGGACCGGTACTAGGAGTACACTAGCTTGTGACCCCCGAGACTGGGGTTGTGCCTACTGGGGATTTTTTTCAAATTAGACAAATGTGCTGCCACTTCACAAATAGCTAAATCACGTATAAACTGATAAACTGTGTCTGAGAGCTCTAAATCTTGTCTCAACATTTTGCATTTGGCTTGATTTTGATGTTGCATTATTTCTGCCAGTTTTAGAGGTCATCATTATACCTTGGACACAAGAAGACAAAGCTGAAAATTCATGTGTCAAAGCTGGAAAATGTCAGTGTAAACTGAAAAATCGGAAGATCTTATTGTCAGTTCAGAGCAGCCAAGTTACTCGTCATGAGACAAAGTATTGTTCGTCCCTGTGTGCTTGAAATGTAACCATATGAAGGTATAAAAAGCTGTTTATAAAATCAGTAGTATTCATCATACTTAGCAGGTTAAAGACATTCATTTTTAAAATTTAATCCCAGGCTCATTTGAGGATCTTCAAAATGTTTTGGCCCTAAAAACTTCCACGGGGATGATCAATCTCTAAAGACTTCTGGTTTTACCTGCCAAATTTCACTTCATATACTTCTATTGTATTTCATTTCTGACACCCACCTCATTTAAAGCAAACCACTCTTCTGAGACCAATAGGGGAGTTTGAGGGCACTGACAGCCAGCTGGTGATTTTAACACTTCAAAGTTCTTGTTTGTCATGGCTGAATCACGTCATACTATAATTTCATGCATCTGAATTCACGCAGCTTTTCGGGGACTCGCACATTCAGGGACCTTGCTGAATGATCAAAAGCCTGAAACCGGCCATACATGCACCGCAGTGAATTGGTTATAGCCAATTTATTGTTCACACTTAATTAAGTGCATTCTCCTCCATTTCAGAGAGAGCTGTGAAATATTAAATAGGCCTGGGAGCTGGCCGGTCAGAAAATGAGGCTAAAAACCCTCTGTGGATCTTGGCTTGCCCTGAATACAGCCCCCAACCAAGCCCTTATCACTGTGTTCTCAAAAAATACAAGCCTGAGATATTATATGTTACAGTGCAAATCAAAGTTGGAAGTTCCAACTCAGCTGGAAGTTTCCTCTTGTCTTGCATCCAGTGTTGTTTTTCAGAGCTTTCAGCGCAATTCTGGGAAAGAAGCAGACCTTATTGTCCTTAGTAATAGCTGCTAGTGCACAGCACACTTTCAACCATACACAAACTACATTGTAGGCAGAATAGGACCTTAAAATTATGATTAATTCATTAAACTTGTGAAACAAAACTTTTTTTCTGCTAGTTTTAAAAAGCCAACATGTTAGTAAATGACTTTTAAAACACTATAGCAAGCTCACATGGAAAAAAAGAGCCTCAAGAAAGAGAAGTGTGCTTCAGTTCACAGCTCCTGTGCTCCTTCTACCACACAGGAACAGGAACAAGGCTTTATTAGCCTCACACTCACACACACACACACACAAGCAAACAGCAACAGTGGCCAGAGGTCTGTAATTGCCACAGTAACCTCAGTCATGGCACCGTGTTGCAAGCCAAACTCAGCATTGTTCTGTGCCATAAAGACGTTAAAGATTAACAGCAATTGCTAATGCAACATAACTGCAACACCAAGTACAACACTGGAAAATTAACACTTTAAATACTAGCAGTATAGTATTTGCACTTGTGGCTCCTCCCCTTAGGTTGCTACAGTACATTTTATTTATTTCAAGTCATTTCAGTGACTTTTATCATACAGTAACTCGGTGTAAACTCGTGGGCTTTTTGCCAGAGGCTTGCATTTCACTTTTCATCAATGGAAAAACATTTTGAACTCCAACAGTACAGAAATCTACAGTCCTAAATAGCTTATATATTTCATTTTTAAAAAAGTAAATCTTTCTGGGATCCTAATATTTGAACGTCAAACACATTAATATGAATCTCCTGTCTGAAAGCCCGCCAGAATCTAAGCGAGTAAGTCCTGTGAGCTGATGAAATACTGTTATGAAACATCTGTGCTGGAAATGCTCCAGATGAATTCTCTGAGTAATTTAATGCAAAATTATGCTATAACTTTGACATTACCTCATGCTATACAGTAGTAAATTATGTAAGGCAACTCGATGCAACACATTTTAACATGTATGAATGTCAAGAAGGAAATAATGAGATGCACTGTGTCATTTGCATGAAATATTCTACTGAGAAGAAGACTGCAACTGCTGAGAATGGCTTAATTTTTATACACAGTGGCTCCGCCTTCCACCACCCCTACTCACCCGTGCTATTTAAAACAGTTTTGACACTGTGTCTTTGTCAAGGGTCACACACTTTGAATCGGTGCCAGTGAATACTCAATATGCAATGCATAATACTCTTACTGTAAAAGAAAACACATTAAAGTTGTGACCTTCTGGAGGCCTTGGCTTTCAACAATAAAGAAAGCATTAAAAAGTAAGACTTAGGTTGCCGCTGCACTCCTTTCATGGGATTTGATGTCTTCCTCACTTTGGGGGATTTTCATGCAAATCGGAGTATTTTTGACGAGCACCTCGGTTATGCACAAGGCTGTTCTGTTGTGCAGACATGACAAAAGGCAGAACTTGTTGTGCTGACACAACACTGGACCATGACATATTAATATTTACTTAGAAATAATCTGTTTGTATAAATGTAAAATAAATACAATGTTCATGACATAAATGTATTGAGGTATTAAATGTAAGCAGGATAGTAATATGGAAGAAACTCTGATGATTATGGAGGGTTTTACTTTCTACAGACATTTTTCTTTGATTGAATACGTGAAGCAAAAAACCTGATATAAATATGAACCCTGTATTTGTCCTCTGAAACAATTTACAGGGGTCACTATTGGATCTGTTTCCTCAGATGAAATGTTTTACTCTGATTACCTTTTGGGATGGAAATCAGAAAATACCAGATAATTTATTCAGCTGCCCCCCTTTTCTAGTGCTTCTCCTGCTGTTTCATCACAGCAGGGGGGATTGTTGAGCTGCCAAAAGATGTAAGGGCTGTTTCCTCATCCTGTATAATTCTGAAATATTTGGGCAAAACTTGACTGCCACATTGTACTGTACTGTAAGTCTCCACACCAAACCTACATGGGCCAAATTCAGAATCTACCTGTATGTGAGCAACTTCCCTCTTTTCCATTAACTTTAGCTTAATGCTGTTAAAATAGGAGTTGACAGCACTGAACAGTGTGGAGCTGCTTCTTGCCTGCTCACTGTCTGTCTGCTACCCAGGTATGTACACTGCAAGTTTATCTGGTCTTAGTGTGTGTATGCATGTGTGAGTTTGTTCGCCCAGTCTTTCAGACACCTGTCTCACACACAGTGTTGTCACCGGGCATGTGTGCTGACCGAGCTTTTCTGGATGCAGCTACTGGCTGAAATCTCATCTCTGCCTCCGTCTCATAATGTTTCTCTCTTATTTGTTTTTTTTATCTACTTCTAATTGCCAATGTCAGGGTCCATTTAATGTTTTTGACCTGCTCCCTGCTTAGCTCTCCTCGAGGCCAGTCTCAGAATTTATTTAACCATTGGGAACTTGTCCTCATCTTAACTGTGTAGGATTGTGATGGGTTGACACCGCTGCATATGCTTAATCAAGCTAGGCTAACTACTACCCTTGACTTTTATTAGCATTTCTACAGTTTCTACTCAGTACAACCAATAATATAAGTCCACACTTCGGTATACAGTACTGCTCAAAGGTTTAGGGTCATTTAGAAATTGCAATGTTTTTTGAAAGAAAAGCAAATTTATTTCTATTCAACATAAAGTTAACTTGAAACATTCTGTTGAAGTCCCATTTCTCTTTCTATTCCAGTAAAAGCCAACTTGAATGGAGTTTTCTGGGGAGTAGTACACACTGCTGCATGAAAATTTTTTAAAACCTTTTTTTAAATTTCTTTTTCCCCACATAGAATAGCCATGATTTCTTGGAGCCAGAATTTTCTCATGACGATGTTACAGTTACTTACAATGGGCTTCTCACACCTATCTTGACATTTGGCTAAAAATTATTTATCATTTATGATGAATCATAATGTTTTAACTAATGATATTTATGATCAGTGCAATCTTATATTAAATGAAAAGAAATGTGCTTTACTTTAACAAAGGACATTTGAATCGTGTTATCGATAGCTGAGCCAGTAGGCACATCAATACATATATGCGCATTTTGCTGTAACTTTAAAGCCTTTTGTTAGATATAGTATGAAAAATAGCAATCACATAATTTAACATATAAGGACACTAGCCAAAATGCTTAAGTAGATAGTCATTGGTAAATGTCAGATAAAACTGACTGACTCCATTTAACTGTTTTGTTAATTAATTTAAATGTTATACTGTAAGCAGGGAAACACTCATCCACACATAAGCAGAATCAGCGTTTTTCAGGCTGACGCATCATCAGAGTCTGCTGTGATCAGATCAGTCAGTTTGAACTTTTAACCTGCAGCTGTTATAACAACTGTTCTAATCTTATTCTTTTTTTTTTTTGGGGGGGGGGGGGGGCACTTTATTGTTTTTGTTTCTTTGCAAGTTGACTTTTGTACAGTCTGTTCTTTTCTGTTTTAATCTTTGCAAAGCAGTGGGGTAACAGATCAAAACTATACCCATTAAATCATAAACTTAGGAGAACCATAGGAAAACATTAATACTCCCACACACAAACCATTCCTGCACAAAGACGCGCACTCTGACATTCACTGCACAGTCACTTTGCAAGATGATCCTCTGTCCAACGCGGCGCGGCAGATCAAAGAAACCGCACAGGGACTGTGGCCTTACATAACTTCTGATCAGGAAACATATGAAGTTCCTTTAATGGAGACAAACATCATCACAGAGCTGAGCAGCAGGGGCGGCTGCACTGGTGCATGGCTGAAAACCAGTGTTGCTAGTGCAACCCTGCAGCATGTTTAAAAATAAAAATAATAAACCAAGAAATGCATGTGTTCTCTGTGGAAATACTCATCTGTTTAATGCAAATATATATGTATACAGTAAAAAAACAAAACAGAAATATTGGCTTTGCAGTTTAGACAGAGTTATCTCAGTTTCACAGTTTACACCCTTTGATGCATAAAAAAAATTCTACACAACTGTAGAAAAAGCGACTGACAAGCCAACAGCTGCTGAGATGCTTTGGCTACAGTCCAGACGAGACCTTTTGTTTAAGCAGGCGGATCATCAGGGAACAAGTTGTTACAAGAGTACAATATTGCTGTCTGTAAAACAGACAGTGGTTAACGGCACTGCTGACAATACAAAGAAATGCTTCAAAGGGATCAAAGCTGCAAATGAAGTGGATAAAGTGAGCTCTGGTTGAGAGACAGGGCTGACGAGCAGGTTAAAAGGAAATATTTAATTATGTGACAATAATGTAAATAGTATAGTACATTAGTTTTTAAGTTAGTTTCTAAGTTTGTTAGTAGTTCTCTATCCTTCTTAATGGTTTACAGGTATGAAATGTTATACTCTCAAAAAAACAGACCCAGGTCCCCCCAGCAGCAGCACCACCACCTACCCACCAATCTTATCTACCTTTATCCTGAGTCATCCTGCCCTTTTAAAAGGACACAGTCCGCCTAAAGAAAGTCTGCCCTAGATTTACATTACATTTAGATTTTGCTCACTGACACATAACACTGCAACAATAGAGCGAATAGAGACATATCTGTGCATTCACTCCCCTCTGGCTTATCACACTTTTAAGACATTCTCATCCTGTTGTGTCATTTGCATCCATCATTTCTTATTTCTTTATCTTTCCCTTCATTTCGCATTATAATTGTTTTTCTTTCAGTCCACACACACACACACACACACACACCATGCCCCCCCCCAACAGACACACACACACACACACACACACACACACACACACACACACACACACACACACACACACACACACACACACACAATTACATCCTAATAAGTTTGTTAACCCCTTAACTGGCAGCAAAAAAATCACCTGACAAAAACTACATAACACCCTCTGGTTATTATTGGCTCTGAACAACCCATTTCATAGCCTATTAATCGGCTGCGTCTGGTCCGCGGGCCGAATGAAGTGCATTTATATGGCAGGCTAGACCCGCCCATTTTGACTGACACCTCATTCGGCCAATAATGTTAAGAAATGGGTTTCCCAGAGCCAATAATACTCAGAGGGCGTCACGTAGCTTTGTCAGGTGATTTGGTGCAGCCAGTTACATGATTGGCCGAATGACGTGTCAATAAAAATGGGAGGGTCTAGCCTGCCATATAAAAGGGACTACAAACGGCCCGTCACCGGGCCCTTGCCAGTTAAGGGGCTACGAGCCAAAGGGACCATACATCTCCCATTTTGGCTTCTCTACACTGGCTCCCAGTGAGTTTTAGAATCAATTTTAAAACGTTATTACTTGTTTTTAAAGCTTTGCAGGGCTTAGCACCCTCTTACCTCTCCAACCTCTTATGCCTACATGTTCCTACTAGGGCTTTGAGGTCTGCCGAGCTAATGCTCCTTTCAATCCCGAGGTCAAGACTGAAACACAGAGGAGATCGGGCTTTCGCAGTTGTTGCCCCAAAATTATGGAATACATTGCTTCTTCACATCAAGACCTCCCCAACAGTTGACATTTTTAAAACTCGGTTGAAAACTCACTTTTATTCCATGGCTTTTACTGAGTCCTGATGTGTTATTTTAACTATTTTATGTGTTCGTTTTAACTGATGCTTGTGTTATGTTATGTTTTATGTACTGCATTGCTTTTGTACAGCACTTTGGTCAACTGTTGTTGTTTTTTAAAAAAAGTGCTTCAGAAATAAAATTGACTTGACTTGATTTGACACCCTGTAAGACTAGACAAGGCAACCAGATCAAATCTTAATCACCACAATGATGGGAAGTACAGGTTCTCCTCTGTGTGTGTTAATGAGCCTCCCTCTGTAGCAGTAAAGGTTATTTGTTGAAATAATGAAAATACTGAGTTAACTGAACTTCAAGTTGACTACACCGTTTGACTGTAAATACATTTGAATACCAGATTAATGTAGAACTATCACAGCCATTTGAATTTCAAGACTGGCTCTTTTTAAAATGTGTATTATTGTGTTTGTGTCCTTTTGTATTTAGAGACTGATGGTTACCAGTCTCTAGGGCTGAAAGAGTGGGGCTTTAACAGGCAATTTCACAGCGACTGCCAGCAACCACTCATAAACAAACTTATCTTTCGCTAGTAACCAGACTGGGGCCTTAGGTTGGTTTTAAGATAGTTTTGTTAAAGTTTTGAAATGTGCTACTTTAAAATTGTTTGACTAATTTTTTTTCATTGTCTGGATGATAATATGATGTAAATATAGCCATCTTAAATATGATTTTCATGTGTGTTTGAAGTTGTACAGAATTTTGAAAAATCTAGTCAGCTCATGCTTCATGGATACAGTGGTAACAATGTGCTCTTCATCATAACTATGATCAATTCTAGATGGCAAAGTCAGCTATTCTATAATCATTTTTGCTACTCAGCATGATACATTTTGCCTCCTGCCATAGTGACAGCTACTCTCTTAAACCCAACTAGTTTGCATACTAAAACAGCAGCAGTAAGTGGTGTTGTTGATTTTAATGTTGGCGTCACTACAGCATATAAGCTTTTATAACTGCAGGGGAATTAATGTTTTTCTCTTTATTTTTCAGATTATAGATATGAGAGGGGACATCTTGATAGAGAGCCAAGGATAAAGCCATGGTTGCATCTTTTTGGGATAAGAATCTGGGCTCTGTGGATACAATCTGTTAATCTAGGTCTTTTGTGACACTGGTGCAGAGATAAAGTGCGCGTGTTAAAAATAAAATATTAATATAAGGATGGCTATGTAAATACAACCTAATTCCTATTGACTTAAAGCAAGACATTTTTTCCTGAAGTCAGTTTTCTTTGCTGCACGCCTGCATAGAAAGGAATAATATGCACCGGCATATACTATTTATTTATACTTATATCATAAGTTCATGTTCTTTATAACCACACCACTAGAAGTTTACAGTGTCCTGTACTTAATTTTGTATCTTGTGTGGTTAAATGGTGGCTATAATCAGGCTGCTGTTTTTTCATTATGGTAGTGGATGAATGTTTGTATAGCCCAAACAGCTGGCGAGTGGTTGCTGAAGGGGGTGCTGCACCAAAAACCTCCCTGTGATTGCTTTGGTTGCTAGCAGATTGCCACGTTGCCTGTAATTTGCATGGAAGACTTGCCTGCAAACACTCACTAACTAAACACCTTCAAAGTAAAAGTTGTGCTGTACCACTGAAGCCAACATGTTTCAAAAGACTGCAGTTTCAAAACTGCTTAGCGAGTAGTTGGTGAGTATTTGCAAACAAATTGGCATCTTCCATACAAACTATGGGTGATCGCAGCAACATGTAGTTGCAAAGTATACCTCTTTATGACAAATTTCAACTGGAGAATACACATTTTTCCCTAGTGACCGGTGGTTGTGGTTACCAGGGATTCACTGACCAGTCCCTAGGCCTGTGTGAATGAAGCTTTAGCAATCAATTTTACAGGAACTGCCAGCAACCCCTTTTTTTTTCCTGCACATTGGCAGGCAGTCAGTAACCAGTTTCTAGGTCTGTGTGACTGGGGCCAAAGTCAGCCACTGTGATGGTATTGGGGGACTTGGCATCGGTAGTTTGCATGCCTGTGAAGACTCCTTTAATGCTCATCACTGTATGCAGGCATTGGAGCAACAACATTTGGTGTAGTATGAAACACAACAAAAGTCAAACGAGTCCCACAAATGTTGAATGGCTGCTGATTATAAAGAAAGAAGGAGGAAACATTTTGGTTTTAGAATGGTGAGCATAAACTATATGTGAGTATGTTGATAAAAGAAAGATGGGAAACATGCCCTATTTTCAGGATAAGGTTTAAATGATTAACAAATCATTGCATTCTATTAATATTCACACATTTTTCTGTATTCCAATCTGCCATGTAAAAAATGAACATGGTATGATGACCAAAGAGAATATTTCATTTTGATTGGTAGGAGGATGTGCTTTATTTTTTTAAGTACCAATGCACAACCTGACTACTGCTCTTTTTGTGTTTCTAAACTAGACTGTTTTTCATGAAAATCCCCATCACTGAAAATGATATGGATTTTCCACTCCATTGTGAACATATTCTTCAATCACCGTAAAGAAATGAATGATAGATTGTTGTATGAAGGTCAGTTTAGGAGGGATGACCTGACAGTCAAGGAAAAGATGATGAGTCTGAGGTTGAATGGAGATCATGAGAGATCCAAGGTTATCTTGAGCAACCCAGGAAGCTGAGATTGAGTTTGTTGGTGACATATTTTCATATTTTTGACATATTTATGTAGCTAATGAAAGACATAAGAGGTAAAAAAAAAAAAAAAAAAACAGGCAACGGATACCAAAACTTTAGAGACGTCCTTGTTCCACATGAACAGTAACTGCAGGATCATGTGTGTCAAACGCTATTTACTTTGCTAGACCTCTCTGAGTTGATCCCTATACATCTACAGCAAACACCAAAGGTCTGGTTGCCATGGCAGCTGCTCTCTCAGATGTTGGATGAAGCTGTGTTTTTATAGATAAGTAATTTTGCTCTGGCAGGTTCCAAGATCATTAGAACATAAAAGAGCAGATCCAAAGTCCACTCTGGTATTTCCACTAAAGGTCACTGGACATACGGGATGTTTTATTACGGGAGGCAGATGAAATGCGAGCAATGCATCTGATGTACGGGTTGGCTTTGCAGAATCAATATGGCTGAAGAATTTTGTATGGCGCTTCATGAAGTGGACTGGTGTCACTGTGCAGTAATACAACACAGTATTTTTCTGTGAATGTAGGCAGTGTTTTAACGGTAGGAAATGTTAAAGATTTTTTAACCAGAACGCTGCATGATTAATGTGAATGAGGTACAAATTAGCTTTTAGAGAGAGCAGGCTGAGATATGGAATTTTTGTTTGATCTTTGTGCAAGATAAACATTTATTATGTAGGACCGCATTTCTTTGAAGAATATATCTTCCAGAATAGGTGTTTGTAAATGCTTGAGTGTATAATTGGTTTTTAAAGAGAGAGAAATCTGCAACTCAGTTGTTTTGCAGTTACTTTCAGGGTAACCAAAACACTCAACTCAAGGTAATGTAAAGGCAAATTAGAGACCCTAATTTTATTAGATAATATAATGAAATGTTTCTCCTATTATGTACATTGTGATAAATTATTCCACACAATTTGTTACATTGCAGGACCAGCATAAATCCATAAACACAGACACTAAAATGGTTTTTGATTGTTCTGTTTATTACTTTAGCTCTTTGGTAATGGACATGCTGTTTTCAAAAAGGTGATTCTGAAAGTGTTATGTGGGATTGTTAAAAATGACTCAATTACAAGACTCAGGAGGCAGATAAAGTGAACAAAAAGTCCCCTTTAATGCTAAGGAACAAAACCGGGAACATGCAGAGGATTACAAAAATAAAGGCTGGCAAACAAAAATGTGCAGGAAAAAGACTGAGGCTGGGTAATCGGGGAACAGCAGAAAAACTAAACAGAATATCAGGGCAGAGGAAAAAAGGTAACCTACTGTGGGAGATGAACACATATCAAGCAGGCAGGTAAACTGGACAGACTATTTACCTGCCTGTAAACACATAAATAGCAAAGGCTTTGCAAACTTCAACAATGAATGAATGAAGTATGAACAGCCAAAAACAACACAGTGACTAAGAAATGAAAACAGAGATATGGACAGCACCCAGTCCATTCGTAATAATCACATTTCATTTGGCAGACAGAATATATATATATATATATATATATATATATATATATGAAAAATTATGACTTTGCTGATAGAATGTTATTATCAGCTAACACTAAGATACTGGCTTGGTTCACAAGGTGCATCTGAAGACTATATTGCTGAATCTGACAGGCACAAATACCTTCTGATTTGTGCTAAAACTACAAGCCACAAGTATTTGTCAAAAAACGTCATTAAAATTCTTCAAATGGCACGTACACCACAAATAAGACTGAGAGGTTTATTCAGTGATTGGTTTTAACAGTTGTGAAGTCTATAGAGACTATAGTTGCCATGAAGGAGGAAATTAGCTATAGAGAATGAAACTGTTTCTGTATGAGTCTGTACACATGTTCCTTTATTCTCTGGCAGTCTATGGGGACTGACTCACTGACTATTTGAGGAGTTGGAGCTTTGTGTTTGTGGCACTTTCTCATTTGTTTTAATTTAAGCTTTGAAGGTTGCTGCTCGATCCAGAAGAATTTGAATCCCACTTGCACCTTGATAACATCTTGGGTTTTACTGTGTTCAACATGGGAAAAAGCATTTAATTTATCAGCTCAGCAGCATTTTATCAGTGATGTTTTCATTAAATGTTCAGACTTGTTTGGTTTACTCAAAAAAAAAAAAATCCTATTCTTATTTAGCTTTACGTGATGTAGTCAGAAGTCCTACTGAGTCAATAACAGGCAAACATGAACTCTTCAGATATTATGTGAGGCTGCACACACACACACACACACACACACACACACACACACACACACACATATACTATAGTTGTGTTCAGACGTTTACATACACTCATAATTGGCATGAAAGTCATGGAAATTTTAGGCTGTTAATGATTTGGGATTTTATTTAATCCAGACAGGGTAAAAAATATACATACCGGCTCAAATGTATACATACACCACCACTAATATTTGGTAGCACGTTGCACCTTGAACATCAAAAAGTTTCTAGCATAATTCTGGCTGGATATTTGACCATGTTTCTTGTCAGAATTGTTAAGAGATCATTTACGGACCTATGCTTTTAAGCGTAATCCACAAATTTTAAACAGGATTGAACTCTGGACTTTGAGAAGGCCATTCCAGAAGCTTAAGCTTAGCCTGCTTTAACCATTCCAGAATTAGTTTGATATATGTTTTAGGATCCTTGTCCTGTTCGAATGTCCAATTATGTCTCAGTTTTAACTGTCTAGCTGTTGATTTGAAGTGAAGTAGAAGAATTTGGAAATAGTCCTGCTTCTTCATTATTTCATCCACTTTGTGCAATGTACCAGCACCACTGGAAGCAAAACAGCCCCAGAGCATGATGCTACCACCACCATGCTTGATGCAGTGTACAGTTTGTACACTTGCCATTGTGGCCAAAAAGCTCAATCTTTGTCACGTCTGACCATAAAACATTTCTCCAGAAGGTATTTAGCTTGTCCACGTGTGCAGCTACAAATGTCAGTTGAGTCTGAAGGTGTCAATTGTGGAGCAGGGGCTTCTTTCTTGGTTGGCACCCTCTCTGTCCATAGTGATGTAAAACTGCGAACAGTGATGCTGATGTTCTAGCAGTTTCGAGTTCATGGCAGGCTTGAGCCTTGACCTTTCTTGGGCTGTTCCTGAACATCCTAACCAATTTCCTTTCATCTGAGGTTAACAGTTTGGGTCTTCTTACAGACCTTGGCAAAGCGATGACACATTTAAATTACTTGTGTTTGCATACAATTGTTTAATTAGATTAGATTAGATTAGATTAGATTAGATTCAACTTTATTATCATTTTACACAAGTATACAACAAAAAGTACATTTCAGAACACCCATCCAAGAAGAATACAAACAACAGAACAAACAGGGGGGAGACAGGTGTCTGCGGTCATGCAGTCATTATACAGGCACTACCGTAGCAGGGAGGAAAAGCAAAGCGAAAAAAAAAAAGCAACAATAGGATAGGTGAGGGAAAAAAAAATCTGATAATTTGCCCCATAATCGGGGGCACAGCATACGGTTGAAAAAACTTTGTTAAGTAGCTAAGCATATCACACATTTAAAGCCAGGATAGCAATATGGTTGGGTGGGGGGGGGTGCCAACGGAGATGAGAGGGTCAGGGCATTATGGAGCCAGATCCTGGCTCCCAGCTAAAGCAGTTCGCTGATAGTGATGGATGTCAGCAGGCCTGGTACACCAGATCCAGTTCACACAAATAACAAAGAGGGCTGGGGGGAAGAGCGTCTGGTAAACATTGGCCCGGAGAGATATGATCACCAGCCTCAATGGAATTATCTTGAATTAATGGATGATCTTGGATTCTGCAGTTGTTTAGAAATGGTTCCAAGAAACCTTCCCAACTTGTGTAAATCTACAATTCCTTTAGATCTTTCTTGGAATTCCTTGGAATTTCCCACAGTTTTGAGTATTGGACAGTCCGATGAGTACTATCAAACAAATCATTTTTATGCTGGCAAAGGAGAAACTACTGGTTGCATGGTCACTAATGAGAAATTAATAGGCCTTGGCAAGTTAAAAGACTTTGTAGAACTTTCAGCACCACTAATTCAAAGTTTAAGTGAATGTATATGTATATTTGAACCTGTATCTATAATTCTGACCCAGTGTGGATTAGAGAACATCCAAAATATATTCAAACTTGTGCACCCAATTCTTGAAGATGTATGCTGTACAATCATTCCACCATGGAAAAAGAAACGGTCAAAGAAATCATTAAAAGGCAGGGCTAAAATCATGATCAGGACTTTGTGGGCACTGTACTATAATCACACACTGGGTTTTTAGTATAGGGGCATTCAGTAGTCTCTGTTCTTGTGAAAACTACATCTATCCACAGCAGAAAGCCTGCAGGAAACAGGTCAGTGAACAAAAGCAGGGAGGGAGAAAGAGAGGAGACAGAGAGAAATAGGATGGGCGATGGGAGGAGGGGGGTCAGAAGTTGATAAGAACTGAGCTGTACTGTTCTACTAGAGACCAGCTGCCGGAAGAGCTGCTCAAAAGCAGACAAAACCACTTCCCAGTCCTATCGGCCACTCAAAAGCGTGACTGAGAGCTGTCACCACGGCAACAGCCTACAGAGATTTACTGCATGTATGTCCACATTAGCAATGAAAAAAAAGGAAACATGACATTTTTCAGATATAACTTTGCTTGGTCATATAAGAAATATGAGTTTATGTAACCATAACACTTCTGCATGTCGCATTTTTAATCATTAATTGAAAAAAACTGGTGCAGGGATTTCACCCATATTTCTAATTTCAGATATTTTCAGAAAGATGATTTTACAGCCCAAACACTACATTAGATTGTGTGCTGTTTTTTTTTTGTGTGTTTTTTTTGCTATGTAGAGAGAGAACATGGCTGAAATATGTTACCCCGGCAACAGTCTACAGAGGGAATTAAACCAGATCACGCCTTTATGGGCTGCAGACAAGTCATAAAGCACACTCTGTACATTTGATAGCACATTAATATTTTGCTTTTTTTTAAAGGGCTGTGCTTTCTATAGTTTATAGTCTTAAGTTGCAGATGAATAGACATTTTTGCTTGGAATGTTTCTGAAGTATCAGCATCGTAGCCTCAATGAGAACATGTCAAATTCTCTATTTACCATAGAAAAATGTTTCAGTGCACTGGACCAGCCTTCACAAAAGGGAAGGCGATAACACTGTCCCACATTTTAAAGTGGCACGTCATCCATCCATTCAGAAAAACATAATATCAGTATGACTGATGCGGATCATCGTATGTATTACTATTGTGCTTCCGAGCGTGTGCTGTAACTGGGTAATTTTGAACCTTCAACGAGTTAAACAGGAAAACTACAAATGCTACACAACAGTAGTAAATTCTGCTTTTGTAGAATAGAATAGAATAGAATAGACCTTTATTGTCATTGTATGTGGTAAAACAAAGTTATGGGTGCTCCACCCAAGACAAAGTCAAATGTCTGTGCACTCAATTATTTAAAAATACAAAATACAAATAAATACACAATCTGTACACCAGTACACAAATAATATACTCAAGCACAATTGTTCTATACTATGTGTAAAAGACGGATATGGCCTTTGGGACACAAATGGGGACAAGTATGTACAAAATGAACATGAACACGTTGTATTCACAACAACTTGAAACTAGTAACTGAGACCATTAACTCACCAGGATCCAAAGTGATGAAGGGAGCCAAAGGTGGCTTCTCTTAGATTTCTATATGGTCAGAAATATTTTTTAAGCCAGAGGGACGGGCTCATGATCACCTGAAACAATGCAGTTTTAAGGCCCTTTTGTGTCTGATTCACCTTTGTATGTGTACACTGTAAACCCGGATAAGTTGAATCCACTTAAGATACTTAGTTTAAGCAATCACCACCCATTTATTTAACTCAGCCTGTTAAGTAAGCACTACTCCATTTCCAGTTGAACTAAATTGTATGTTCTAATTGACCAAACTTATCTTTTATAGTTCATGAAAAAATAAAATGTCTTTTGATCAATCAATTCCCCCTATCCTTTTCATGGTCATGGGGGGGTGGGGGCTGGAGCCTATCCCAGCTGACAAGGCAGTAAGACGCAGGATACACCCTGTACAGGTCACCAGCCTGTTGCAGGGCTGACACAGACAACCAGTAACTGCATGTCTCCGGGTTGTGGGAGGAAACCCACACAGACAGAACATACAAACTCCACACAGCAAGAGGCCCGGGCCAATTGAACCCAGACTTTTAGATAGCTATTCTAACTGTGCGGCAGCAGTGCTAACCACCACGCCACCGTGCTGCTCAGTAACAAAATTATTTTTTACAGTGTTTAACTGTGTCTGTTTAAATTTGGTAACAATACAAACATGATAAAACTCTGCCCTGCTGAATGCTGGTACATTAACATTTACAAATAACATTTGTAAATGGAAAAATAAAAAACTATACAAGAGAGAGTTGTGAACAAAAACCAAACAAAATGGCCAAATATCTGCTATTTCAAACTCCACACAGCAAGAGGCCTGGGCCAAGGTGGAATTGAACCCAGACCTTCTAGATGGCATTGTACCTGTGAGGCAGCAGTGCTAACCATCGTGCCACCATGCAGCTGCTGATTAAACCTGTCTGTTTAAACTGGTATAAACTAGATTTTTAGCAGGTGCAAAACTGATATTAAGTTGTTTGAACTCAAACACATGATTACAATAAGATAGACCATCAAAAAGTACAGTCTACTCAACATTAACAAGTAATGTTCACATTATAGGCAATTTTAAGTAATATGAACTCTGTGTTTTTACGTGGAATCAAAATCTGGGTTTACAGTGTATGTATAGTTTCTGCTGGTTGAACTGTTGCCTTGTGTGAGGCCCTTTCTAGAGTGCTAGAGCTCTCAATTTATAAACATTCTCCGTAAATGATGTTAAGTTATTATAGAATAATTCACTTTGCTTTCACTAGGATCTCATTTTCAGACTTCATGTATTGCCACCTTTGGGATTAACATTAATAAATTTGACATCAGTCAAAGATGCTGAAACCCTTAATAAGGGAAATAATTAAACTAGAGTAACTGCAAGCAGTGTGACCAAATTTTCATTTCTCTTAAGTTCCAGTGGATGTAATACAAATGTAATAATTTTTAGAAGTAGTAGTTTATATAGCCTGCATTAAACAGCACAGTAAGAAATATATTCTTAATCCTTCCTTTACTTCTTTCCATCAACTCATATCATTTGCCACTGAGGACAGGTGTATAGGAAAAAAAATAACTTAGGAGGTTTTTTGGGTTTTTTTGACTATTCAGCCTCAACCGGTGGCTTTAACTTAAAAGAAAATGTCTGGGACTTATATGGATAGGAATTCTGCTGTGGGCTAAACTTGAATTGAGTGTTAATTGACGGGGAAAAAAATGCAATCTCAAAATTGTTCTTGTGTCAGAGCCTTAAGTTAGAAACCTCTTTCCCATTTTCTATATCTGAGGCAAAGTGATAAGGATGCAAATACTAAAAAATAACCCAGTGCTACAAGAGTATTTCGGAGGACAGCAATGAATTTAGTTTCAAAAGCTACTTTAAGCTGTCCTTACATCACCTACAGCACTGTTAAAAAAACAGGAGGACTATGCAAGAGCCTAAAAGGATTGAGTTCACCCAGGAGAGACAATAACAAAGTTTTTTTTTTAAATGTGCTCTAAAGCATCTGTTGTCTAAATGAAGAGGAGAAATGAAAATGCTATTTTTTTATTTGAACTCTGGTAACTATAGTTGGAAACCACATTCTTCCTGAGGATAACAGTGAGTAGTTCTCATGTAATTCAGTAGTTATTTGGTTTGTTGATCAGTTAAACACTGATTCAGACATCTTTATTCTCACATGTAGGCTTAGCTTATCATGAAGTCTGCAGTCTGCTAGTTTCCTGGCAGCTGGTCTGAGCAACAGACAGTTGGGGTTTGGTATGCATTAAATAAACCATTAAAAATGTTAATTTGACTTTTAAAGTTGATGATAGGCAGAATTTGTTGCCTTTGGACCACGAACTGTATCTGAAACACAAAACTACAGTGCACCCTTTGAATCTAATTCAATATTTTGATAGTTCCCAAGTCAGATGACCTAGATATAACACAGAATCTGGGGACAATGCATACATGCAATAGTTATTCATCAGTCTCAAGGTAGCCAATGCCCTAAAACGTTCCCTGCTTTCTCTTCTGTTTTATACTTAAATGGGCCATCACTTACAAAGTGAAAACCCACAAACAAGAAAATGCTTATTGAGGTCATAAATGTAAGTGATTGCTATTTTTTTTGCAACCAGATTCATTCCCTACTTACCATTTACATCTGTTATATTGTCTGTGTTTGAACAGCTGTCCAGCCCTTTGTTAAGCTAGCCAGCTGCTGGTTCCAGCTACATGCTTTTATGGTGCGTAAACTAGTGATCAAGTAAAGGCATGAAGTCAATTCAGTTTTACGTAAGTTGACCCAAAGTGCTTTGCAGGTACAGTCATCATAACCCAGGTCTCCAATTATAAACGTGGAACTCAAATAAACAAACAACATAATAAAACTAATACTTAAAAAAGACATTAGAAAATAAGAATAAAGTAGGTAAGTCTTTAGAGCTTGTTTAAAATTATCAGTTGGTGAACACGTGGGGTGCAACATTTTGGGGCCAAGAGGCAATAACTGCAAAGGCCCAGTCGCCTTCAGTTTTTAGGCGGGAAGGGGACACTGAGACAAGTTGTTGGGATGATGTGACCTGGAGGCAAAATACAGCATCTGCAGATACAGCTGCAATAGATCCATAGATCTGCGGCGCTATGGGTGGCTTTAAAAACAAATAAAATTTTAAAATTTATTAAAAACCTTAACAGGTAGCCACTGTAGTGGAGTTAAAACAGAAGAGCATGACATGAATTTTAAATTTCTAACTTGCTTGCAATTTCTGCTATATTAACGATCAGCATCACAGATATAGAAATATAAACATAATATCTATTAACGGTTAAAACAAAGCTGACTAACAGTTGAGTGTGATTACTGGTGACTCTATAAACAACATGTCAACTCTATTTTGTCAACTGCATGTAACTCACCACCTTAACATGACTGCAGCTCAGTTGTGCTCATACCTGAATTCAACAGCTCATGCAATAACATTAACATTGTTATAACAAACATTGTTATAATGTTGTTAATAACATTGTTACCCACATGTGTCTATCTGTTCTTAAGCAATCTGTAAAAAGCATTGTATATACCAGAGTTACTCAGAGGACAATTACAGTTTTAAGGAGACATTAACTTTATGAGACACCTTTGATAAATGAGTGGAGTCAGTGTTGTCATCTAAGACTCAACAAGGGAATTAATGCATATGTTTCATAGGATGGCAAACCTACCCTATCCTCCTGAGATTTAAGTTATCTAAACACACCTTTTAATAAGGATTTAGCATACTTGAATGGTTAACAGGTGAAATATGTTGAACATAAAAATATGAAAGACTTTCTCGTTTTGCAATCTATAGCTTTCATATAGCAGTGGCATGACTGCTGGCTTGTTATAGGAAGGCAAAGACAAACTACCGGCTCTGTCGCTTTGTCTGGCCTTTTGGAAACATCCAAGGTCAAAATTTTCCTGTGCAACAACTATATCAGTGACAAATTTCCTCAGGGTGCCTTTATGCCGTGCAAACTGGTGACATATCAGTTCTACATAAAAGCCCCAAAGTCTTGAGGCATTTTCAGTGTGGTGAGAACAGAAGTGTTGGAGATGCTGAGATATGTAACAGTGAGTTCTGTTAGATGTGACTGGACTGCTGATGATTATCACCACACTGACGTGGCATGTGTGAATGCACGCATGTGCATTAGACTGATTCATCAATTTGCTGAGGCACTTTGCCAGTTTTGGCCTTCTGTTACTAGATAGTTTTTTTCAATTTTGCCTGTTTTATTGATTTTTTTCCTGCTAAATAGGAAATATGTGTGTTCTCTTTTTGTAGTGATTAATTAAAAGCAGCAGTGTGCTAAAGGTTTGTGTATATTGGCCTTGATATTGTTACAATTTTCAGTATGATCATTAAATTACACATATGATCATTAATAAAACATGTCGAAGCTCAATAATAAATTAGACACTTATGATTAGTATCATAAGTACTGTGATCAGAATTGTGATACTTATCACTTTTAAAATACTGACAATATTAAAAAAAAAATAATGGCTTTAAAATATTATTATTAAAGTTATAATTGATGGAGTCAAGTTTTGATCAAACTAACTGAATATACAGCAGACTCTAAACAGTCTTCATCCATGTTTTTTGCACAATTTCAAAGCATATTAGATGTTAGCTGAAGTTACTAATTTATGCAGGTTTAATCTTTGATCAGTGATGAGCAGTAATGTAAACAGTGGTGGAGCAGTGAAGATGCCTTCAGTGCCACAGTGGTGAAAATGAGGTCAGCTAATTGGGACGGCTAAATATATTTCAAAGGGTACACCTTCTCTTTGGAAGGTGACACACAGTGCCAGAGTCTCTATTGCAGCAGATTTAACATCATGCTGTAACGAGGGGATCAGAACCTTCTGATGACCACAGAGTGCCTGATGAGTGTTTATTGCTGTGGCACAAATAATGTGCAGGAACTGCAGGGTGAACTAATGGTGTTGTCACAAAAAAAAAAAAAAATGATATCATCTATTCATTAGATTAACCCAACTTCAGGCAGAACAAATCAAACAAAATACAAAAATGAAAAAACAATAATGATCCATGCTGCTTAATACGCCTGTGCATCTGCTGCATGTGCTGTGGATATCAAATTGCTCGATTAATCAGCATCAAATTACTGCAGATAATGTACTGTATATGAAATAATAGCTGAATTGTGATAAAGAAAATCAAATACACATAGATTTAGGGAGATATCGCTGTTTTTTTCAAACATGACTACAGAAAACGTGTCTTTTTCCACGTCCCTACTGAAGTACAAGTAGTTAATTTGCATCTTTATTAATGCTGGAAAATATAACTGTGGTATTTAATTTAAAAAATTATGTTACATTTTCTCTCCATTCTTATGGCGCACAATGTAAACCTGCATAGAAATAATTATATGCAATACGATCACATGCAAGCATCAGCAGGTGCCACATATAGTCAAGCAGCAGTGTTAAAAATCGATAAGTGTCAGTATATTGAGGTAGAGTGCAGCTCAAATTTAAGGAGACCACCACTGATGGAGCTCAGATCTTTATTTTGTAGCATGTTTGAAGTGAAGGAAACACGAAGGCTCAGAGTTTTAAGATCTCGGTGTTTCGGGATATGTTCAAATAATCGCTAAGACTTTATAATAGAGTCATTTTTTGTCCAAATAGTCCAATGCAGAATGTGCCGATGCATAGCCACCCTCTATTCAACACTTTAAGAAAGCAATTTTCTTGTTATTGTTCCTTTCTGGTTTTCTTTTTTTTTGTTTTGTTGTTTTTGCATAAACTGAATATATCAGAACTACACAGCAACATTATTAATGATTATCTTTATATAAAGATTGATCTAATGACTGCCTTATGATTTATATTATCTTGATCAAAATGCTAAATTTTCCTTTGACATTACTGGCTCATAGAAGAAGGAATAAAAACCAAAGGAATAAATAAGTGGAATTCTGTGGCAAACTAGATCACACATGCATAACCAAATTCAAACAACACAGATAAACATGCAGAAGCACAGACACACACATAGAGAAATATATTATTTATATCATACACTACTGTCTGCAACTACAATGTTAGGATTACAAGTCCCCAAATCAACAGTCTGTTTATCTTGCTTTGACATTCTCCAAATTAAGTGAGAACAGATTTTTTTTCCCGTGTTATCGTTATAAACAGAATGATAGAGAGGGAAAACTGGCAGCATGCTGCAACTTACAGACCCAGCAGTGAGCAATAATAAGATTTGTTTCAACATTTTGCTCATTGCGCCTAATTAGGGTGACCTCGAGAACACTAGAAAACACTAGAAAAAGAGATTTACCCAATAACTTTTTTTCCTTCTGTGTTTGGAGGGAGGATCTCTGAGGGTGAGCACTTGCTGGTTTCACTGCAAAGCAGTCAGATGTGACAGAGGCTTAATGGCTTTTCCAAAAATCCTCAGTGTTTCTAAGAGTTAGTGTTTGTGGCTGGCTTTTCTTCCTTAATTAAAGATTTCTGAATTCCTTATTGAAGAGGCGCATGTAGAAGTCCCAGCCATTAAAAACCCTGCTCTTCATTCTTCTGCTGTCATGTTTCAGGGACAGCAAAATCCTCTAAACTGTCCCTGCGCGCACACACACACACACACACACACACACACACACACACACAGATAGCACACTGCTTCTGGATGTGAATTTCCATATTTGGTAATAAAGTAACATGTTGTCAAACTGTTCTCTCTGGCATAAGCTGCAGCACAGTCATGGGGATATCCAGTCTCTAAGCATGAGCTCAGAGAGTTTTAATCCTGGGCAAACTCAGCAAGCTCACCAGCAAGAGTGTCAGCATAGAAAGGCTGGAAACATGACAATGGACAGATGTGACACAAAGACAGAAAGAAGAGCTGCAACTCAGTGGCAGGAGTCCTAGAATATGTTGGGGGGGGGGCATGGTGAGTTAGGCTGTTTACATTCTTCTTAAAACAAATGTGAGCTTAGCTGCTTAGCTAGTCATGGAGTGGGTTGTAAGTCCTACAATTCTCATGTCTTGGAACAAAAAAATTTGGCAAAGACTTTCAAAGAAGTGACATCTATTTCATCAGCTCTTCTGGAGTAGGAAAGGAGGTGTAATGCAACAGAATAAAGGAGGCTAATGTAAAACAGCATATATATTAAAAAAAACAATAACAAAAAAACCCTTTAAAGTCATCAAATGGTGCACTTGGATAGTACAATTCCTGATTATAATTCTGTAGAAGTGTAAAATAGTGCATATTAAAATGACACATCAACTGCATGAAGAGCAATAACTGTAATTACACTGTGAGGGAATATATGCTGGATTGGTTAAGATGATGAATAAAAATGCTGGTAATAAAAGTTAAATTACTGATTACCTAAAATATTCTAAATTATAGCTCACACAAGTTCCAGTTTGTTGCACATTATCTGTTGGATGTGAGTATATTTACCTAATCTCAGATTTGAATCAAAGCTGTCCACTGGTGTCATGTTTTTTTTTCTTTTCAGGCTTCATGCCTGTACATTAGCTTGACTTATTTAACATGTAACCTAACTTCTTTTCTGAGGGACACTGAATTTCACTTCATTGACCTCGACACTATCCTCCTCCAGTTAGACTGTGACAGCTAACGGTCATCACACTTTAGGTTCTGTTAGCTTTCACTGAGACAAAAATGAAATTACATTAGTGAGGTCTAATCTCTCCGTGGCCACATTACCGGCCAGTGTCATCTGCTAAAAAGATTAGAAATGCTGTCACAGACTGATGGGGGTGATCGGACTGCTGTTAACAGTTCGGCTCCGGTGGCTGTGATGACCATTTAATTGCTCTTGTCAATGGAGTGTTAAAGATATTTGAAGCACATGCCGGTGGAGGAAATCTGGTCTTGTCCCTGCTATTCAAGCCAGTTTTTATTTGACTATGTGGCAGATGTTGTGCAAACAACTCCAAACAAACGAGAAAACCTGAGTTTGAGTAATGCTTTCATTGCCTCATAAGAGACTCATTTGGTGTAAAACACTGATCAATCAATCTTCTGTTATGTATGTCAGCTCACTTACCAAACAATGATACATTGAGGAATAACTGCTAGAATGATATTTTCTAGCAAAAATAATTCAGCAAGGAGCCACCATGAAAATCTATTTTCTGTGGACCTCCAGTGGTTTAATGAGGTAGAAATTAAATTTAGCCTGTGTCAGTACACCATGACATCAGTGTTGGTCATATTTAACCCTGTTGGTCATATTTAACCCATATATAACTCTGAACAGGATAAGCAGAAGGGAGCAGATGGATGGATTTTAGGAACAGTCCGTTGAAGTTTAAAGCTGTAGATTCTCCTGCCCACCAAAGCTTTTGCACTTTTGGCCACCTGCTGTACCATTCTCAAAAGCAATAGGACTTTTACTCAACCCAAATTAACTCCTTCGACTTTACAACTCTATTGGGGTCACATAGAATTAGTTTTAGTTTAATTTAAATTCTTCATGGTCCAAGTGAGTCCATCTTGTTCAGCAGGAGCAGAGTCTGAGACCAGACAATGACCTAATACTGATTCATTTGCTGGAGACAAATTTAATGAGCAGCTGTTAATTTCAGCTGAGATTTCATTAACGAAGCTGGTAATATCTAACAATATGAGAAAGTGGCTAAAGAGTACTCACTGTGTGCATGCTTGCATGAAACATTATAGCAGAAAATAATTAAACCTTTCCAAAACATCAGGATTCCAAGTCAGTTTGTTGATACCATTCCGTTATTGCCATGTTAAGACCACCCCAGTGTTTACATTTCACCAAAGATAACTGCAACACCTACAGAAGTCTACAGTTCAATACTCGCACCATCCTAGCTAATATCTAATATTCAGACTCTAGATGTCTGTCAGTGAGCCACCTCAGAATTATATGAATCATCTATTACACTGGAAGAAACATGCCAAAAATCAATAACCCTGATTAACTTAATTTTGATCAATACACATTTACAAGCAGCATGCCAATCTACCTCTCCCAGTAAAATGTTTAAGAAACACTGCAAACTGCAGCCTCAGGATTACTTAATCATTTAGTATTCGTGTTTACATTGAGTTTTCAGTAAAGTTTTATGGTCTTTGCATAATGAATGTTAGAGGCCAGTAACATCCCTGCACTGTGTGTACCAGAACACAGGTCCTATTTTATTGAATAAGGTGCTTTGGGAAAGCCAACAGAATGAGGATGTAATACAAGTAATCTGATATAAACACAGAGGCATCACACAGTAAATACTTAAAGGGTTGTTGGCAAAAGCAAACATTCAAGTCTAATTTCTTCTAGCAGTTTATTGTGGATATTATATATTCTATGGGTGGAAGCATTTGCTACTAATGAGTACAAGTGGTGAAGCAGTGCACTGAAGCATATTTGCATGCCCCATATGCATACACGTGTGAATATGCAAAATATTTATATTTTTCTGAGGGCAGTGTTATTACAGCATACAACACAGATATCACTTAGAGAACTGCTAAAATCTTAGAGTCAGACAGAACACCACTTATTCTCATTGTATCAAATAAAGCCATAAGCCATTTCATAAAAGTTTCATAAAGTGACTGGCTCAGAGTGGATCTGCTCCTGTTACATACAAGCACTCCCCTGACAGAACTTATGGGAAGCTATCCATTAATCAGCTGAAAAAGAAACTAAAAGAGACGTCCCTTAATAGTTGTGCCTGGCCCTAATGCGCACTAATGGAGGATAATAAAGCTCGTGGTTATATACATTACTATGAGTTATAGCACAGGATACTGTAAGCCTCCCAAACAAACGTCAGAAGAGTTTGTTTTGAAAATGAGATATGGCATTGCTCTGGTAAAATAATTCATAGCATGAAAGAGAGCCCTATGTTTTCAGCTAAGCAGCGAAAGGAAGGCCTGCGATTTATTCAGAGAGGATTAAAAGTAAATGAAGTAAACATTCAGTACCATGTCCTAACGCGCCTCTTTTATTCTTCAGTTTGTTCACAGTTCTCCAGAGGAGTGTATGCCATTTTTGGATTCTATGACAAGAAGTCTGTAAACACCATCACCTCGTTTTGTGGGACTCTACACGTCTCCTTCATAACACCCAGCTTCCCTCTGGATGGAAATCAGCAGTTCATTATCCAGATGCGACCAGATATCAAGGGGCCCCTCCTCAGCCTTATTGAGTACTACAAGTGGGACAAGTTTGCCTATCTGTACGACAGCGATCGAGGTAAGACATGGAGCCTTTTTATAGCTTTGAAAATGGGTTTCAAGTGGATTGCTGAAAAGTTTTCATCGTGAAATTCTTTAAAAAATAAATAAAAAATCCACTGCTGTCGCCTCGTGATCTTGCAGCCTTGGAAGTTTGATATGGCAGTTTGTAAAACGTAATATGAATTTAAGGTTTGTGTAAAATACACATTTTAAATGTAAATTTTAAAGCTGCATTATTGGCCAGTGATTTGGTTTCTGTGTTATTAACTGTCAAAAAAGTTGTAACTTTAAAATTATACTCTTATTATTATTAAATAAATATTTTTTAAAAACTTTATCTTTCTCATAATGGGAATGGTAATCAAGTTTTTAGCCAGTTTAAAAGTTTTGTTCAAACTATATATTTCCTTCCTGACTGAAAAGCCTGAATCCTAACCCCCCCCATAGTGAGAGCATCTGTTGGCTCTGTTAAGCTGCATCAGGCACTTTGTTGGCATAGCTTTTGGGTCCTCATGTTCCCCCTTAGTGATCTTTCCTCTAGTGGGATAAGTGGACCCAAACTTTGCCTCTTCCCACTGAGGAGCACTGTGCTGACATGTTTTTGGTCCAATCAACCCAGAGTTGTTCTGAGTGATCACCTTTATCCTCTGATAAAACATTTCGATTCCACTCTGTGCAACACAGGTGAATCTAAGTGAAAGGGCATTTTGGCTCATTATAAACAGCTTGTCACATATAATCAACTATAGCACCTCCTCCATTTGAGAGTGTGTTTTATGTAATGTCAAGTGGAGGTTAGAGGGGAGGCAGTCAGTGTCCTCCCTGACATACAGTACAGATGATACGGCCTCAAGCTGTAGATTTCCACACTTGTTCTACACAGAGATGTGACACTGGCGATGGTATGACCATCCTAACTGAGAGGAAAAGTTGCCTCATCCATCCGATGGTTCACTTTATGTTCTTTTTCAGCTCTGCTTCACAATCAAACAATAGACTCACTAACACACACACACACATACACACACATGTATACATATACATATACAGGTCTCATTACTTTTTTCAGTCTGTAAATTTAACACAAACGTTCACTAATACAGCAGTAATCATGCACTTAATTACAAAACTCTCACTTTGTTAGAGAATGAGTGAAACTGTTGCAGTCAGAAATAAAGTGTCTCTATGCTGAGCTGGTACACCTGTAGCTGAAATCCTGGATAAGATTAAGGGCTGAATTTATGCTAGATGAAATATTATCTACCCTCAAACTATAATATCCCAGCTTACTTCATATTCAAATCTATTCTGTCCCTTTTCTTTGATCCCTTTCATCAGTGATTCTCCAAAATTCGACACTGATAATGTCAAAGTCTGGAAATAAGATTTCATATCTTCGAGCAGACATTTTTCTTCACTGCCTGAAAGGCTGAACACAATATATGCTTTATAAGCATGACGATTGTATTTTTTTTTTTAATTGAGCTAGCAGCATATGACTAGGTAAAATGAAAGATGGCTGAATATGAGAAGAATGGGTAATACAGCAATTTATAATAAAGTGTAATAAAGGTGATAACAGCCAAAAGGTTCAAGAACACTCTGCTGCTGCTTTTTGCGTCATCACTTTGCTGTGTCATGTAATTCATTTTATCCTGTCACCTGCTAATTGTGATTCTGTGACTTTTGCCCTTGGCGCACAATGCAGTCTCCTGGAGCAACTGGCTCTGAAAAGAAAATCTCTTCCACAGATAGAGTCTTATTCTCTATTAACACCGCTACTGCAATGAAAAATCTGAATTAAAAGCTCAGAAGCATCTGGTTACAGTAGAATAACGGTATTAAGTCTTCTGTCCTCACAGGAAGATTTGGCTTTTAGGTTATATGGCAAAAAATACATTTTAAAACATTATTTTTTCAGTTTATCAGTTTAACAGCCACAGTGGATGTTGTTTGGATCAATTTCCCAAAGATGGCTTACCAAAGCATTTAAATAACACACTGAGTGGTTTAAGGTAATGAAAATGAATCAACATAGAGACGTGGAATTGCTAATGTCTACACACAGAGTTTAGAGTAGTTACAGTGTGGATGGATTAGGAGGGATTTAGAGCATTTCTGCTCTGTATTACCTTTAACCATCATTTTAACTCTCCTTAAAATCTCCCCCTGCACCTTCTCCCATCGCAGATTTACTCTGCTTTCACTTTATACATCAACAGTGTCTTCCTTTTTGTCCTGTCTACTGTACAAATTGCCTCAATGTCTTTGCTATACTTTTCTTCCTTTTGCCAGCATTCGTTGCTGAGTTTCACTAGCCAGCCTTTTCTGACTGACAGCAGAATCAAAAACCGGTCCTCTCTAAAGTCAGAAACACCAGCTGTTTCACAGTGTCCCCATGCTAATGCTAGCAGTGACCTGCTGTCCTTACTGTACGTCCGTCGTGGCACTAAGGGGGCCTGTTGTGCATATTTCATCATTGCATGGCTGTCTAATTAGGTCAGTGTGATCCACTCATTCCCATGGCAACCCAAAGTGTAGAGAAAAGAGGAAAGAGAGAGAGAGAGAGAGAGAGAGAGAGACTGCGAGTGACTGAGCGTGTTGGTAAATGCTGCACGGATGTGTGTGGGTGTTTCTCAGAGAGCCGAAGGAGAGGAAGCAATGGAGTTGCCACTTGTTATGAAGAATTCTATTAGCACATTGGGACTAATGCATGAACATTGTCAGGTGTTGGCAGGAAGTTGGTTTAAATAATGGATGGCTTTAGAGTATGTGTCTGTGCATATAGGCACATAGGCGTACTGGTGTTAATTTCTGAATTTCTTTAGCCAAAACATTTTCCATCCAAACACATTCATAGTTTAGGTCGGGGGCTGGAAACTGATAAAAAAAAAAAAAAAGTTCTTTTTGATCAGTTTTTGACCAAAAACACTTGTTTGGAGCCGCAACATATCTTTTACCACTCGTGACTGCTCTGCAGTGGGCTTTTTCTGCTTATTTGCATTTATGAACTTGGAGAACAAAAATAATGAAAACTGTCTAGTTTTTTTAATTTTTATTTTGTTTTGTTTTAAACCATCAAACTAAAACAGTTTCACTGTTTGTTTTTTTTATGACCCCTCGTTTGTGAAAAGGTTCTCGTTTAGTCCAATGTTAACCACATGACTTCCATCATCAGAAAGGTTCTCCACAGGTTCACAGTTATCACAACTGCACAGTCCACAACATTAAGAGCAGCAAATGGAAGTTTTAGCTTTTGTCCTCTTGGTGTCTGTTGCAGAGAGAATTTTGTCTGTGTGGCTACCTTGTATATAAAAGGGAAACCCAAGTTGTTAAAAAAAAAAAAATGATGATACTTAACACTTAAGACTAATTAGCAGTTCTCTCTGTCAATGCAATTCACCTGCTGGTGAATTGACGGTCTGTGAACGCAGTGTGTTAACCAAGGATGCTAGTATGTGATAATACTTTATAAACCATGTTGTCTAAATATGGTCACATACAGGTACATTGCAGTCCCTGTTTCCACGATCTAAGAGAGACACGTGTGATGTCTACAATTTTGTTAATGTCATCACCATATGTTATCACAAATCCCACATCCCATATTGTAGACATTTAATAACATGGTAATGAATATTGAAAATAAGTCATTGGTTTGCAGCAATGCCCAGTGTCACGGTTTTAATTAAAATTAATAAAAGGCTTGCACTCAGCAGTGATAAGAACTCAATTACCTTAATTGTTATTGCTCTTGCTACTGTCGAATATTACAAATGTGAGTGTTTTTTTTTTCTTTTCATACTTTATTTAAACTGTATGTAGCCATTTACACGTTCAAATCTAAATTAAACAAACAAAAACAAAGCAAAATAAAAGTTATTGCCACTTTTTGAGAAGCTGGTGACCCTGTTCCTTCTCCCTATGACGATGTTCATTTGCAGATTCACGTTCTTTTTCTTATAGCAGACCTGAAGGCAATCACAACCCTGCTATTTGTTCCTAAAACAAAGCCTTTAAACACTTAGCAATCGATTCAAGTGGTGCTTCAATAAGCATTATGCAAAGAATAACAGGTTCACTCTGGAGAATGATGTTGGACTTTAAACACAGTAAATATATGGGAACACAATTAGTTAAAACAAACAGCTATTGTGAGGATACAATTGTTGGAACTGAATCGACATCCTCTATGTAAAATGAGAATATTTGACCCATATTTGAGCATTTTACTATCATATTGTACATGTTCTCATGCATTTGGAGGCATGATATAAAAGTCTGTGAACTGTAAAAGACAGTAAAGATTTAAGTTGAATGCTGCTTTAGAACACTGAAAGAGCTGTTTGTTGTTCATGGTACAAATACACATATGAAAAAAATAGAGGAAGTCAGATTATGGGTTTGTGTCCATTATTTGATTTGTGTCCATTATTTGGTGCTATATAACAAATACAAATGATATTGGATGTCGATCCATCCATTTTCTTCCACGTATCAATTTCAGGGTCCCAGGATGGGACACCAGCCTGTCGCAGGGCTAACACAGAGAGACAGACAACCATTCACACTCACATTCACACCTATGGGCAATTTAGAATCACCACTAACTCTGGACTGTGGGAGGAAACCGGAGTACCAGGAGAAAACCCACACATAAACGAACATGTACACCCAGGACCTTCTTGCTGTGACGCAACAGCGATACTGATGCTGGATATTAAACTGATAATAGAGAATAATTATATAATCTGAATATGCAACATATATATTCTTTTATACTATATCTCATATATTCTAAAGTGAATGTTTCAAAATGTGAGATATTGCTGTTTTTATTTTTTTACTAATCAGATTTATAGATGTCATCTGGCCACCAAAGCAAAGTTTTCTCGTCCCCTGAGACAGAGAATCAGGATCAAGCTATCAGGATATAACACTAAATGGAGAGGAAAAGTAATTGTGAGAATAGTCTGGCATGTAATGCAGTTATAAAATAAAAAATATTCTTTGACATAAATTAACTAACCCTAACCCTAAGGGTAACTTAGGCAGATCTAGACAGAAATATGTATTATGTTGATTAAGGTACAACTTTGCCACTGTACTGGACATTATATTTTAAATAGCTTTAAGTGTAACTCACCAGTCACTTCATTAGGCACATCTGTTCAACTACTTGTTAATACAAATATCTCATCAGCCACTCATTGCATTCAGGCAAATAGACAAGATGACCTACTCAAGTTCGAACTGAGCATCAGAATGGGGAAGAAAGGTGATTTAAGTGACGGTTGTTGGTGCCACATCCAGTGAGTGGCAGTTTTCTGGGCATGAACACATTGCTGATGCTAGAGGTCAGAAGAAAATGGCCAGATTGCTTCAAGCTGATGGGATGGCAGCAGCAGCTCAAATAACCACGTTCATCCAAGGTATGCAGAAGCGCATCTCCGAACACACAATACATCAAACCTTAAAGCATGCGGGCTAAAACAGCAGAAGACCACAACGGGCGTCACTCTTATCAGCTAAGAACAGGAAAGTGAAGCTACAGTGATGTTATGGATATTTTCTTGGCACACTTTGGGCTCCTTAATGCCAACTGACACAGCCTACCTGAGTATTGTTGCTGACTATGTCCATCCCTTTATGACCATCTTCTGATGGTTGCTTCCAGCAGGATAACACACCATAACACACCATATCACAGAGCTTAAATAATCTCATACTGGTTTCTTAAACATGACAGTGAGTTCACTGTATTCAAATTGCCACAGTCTCAATCCAAATTGGATGTGCAGCTGACAAATCTGAAGGAGCTGCATGATGCCATCATGTCAACATGCACCAAAATCCCTGAGAAAAGTTTGCAACAGCTTGTTGAATCTATGCCATGAAGAAATGAAATAAGGCAGTTGTGAATGCAAAAGGTCCAGCCTGCTACTAGTAAGGTATGCCTAACAAAGTGGCCGGTGACTGTGTATGCAGTCCACAAAGATATATTATATTAAACTTTAACCAACATTAACTAGCATTTTGCCTTTGTTCTTTCATTATTTTCACCGTAAATTACTCAGAACTTAAATGATCTAATTTCAATTATCTCATTTCATAAGTTTCAATACAACATTCAAATGTAACCCCTATGATGACATTATTGTAACTATGATGGATAGTTCATTCAGATCAAACTGCACGTCTCCATTTTCCTCACATAAAACCAAAGCCGTGTCGCATGAAATTGATTATATCTGTAATTCACCGGCAAGTCAGAATAAAACACTCGCCCTTTTTATAAACCGCTCTAACTGCCCTCTGCAGACCAGGGATCAATAACAGCAAAGATTCAACTGTGAAACTAGAAAGAGAATATTGTTGACAAATAATGCATACAATGATTTGCGCACATAAATTGCAATCATAAATTGCACTTGGTTGAGCTTATCCTTCTTTCTAAACATTCCGATACATTGTTCCTAGTGGGATTACAAACTAGAAACAAATAGAAGATGATTAGGAAAGACACTTCTTTTTTAAGAAAACTTTTATGAAGATTGTGATTCAAAACACCTGATGATGAGTGGCCCTTCAGAAGAGAGTGTTTTGTTAACTAAACTGTGAAAAATAATAATAATCAAAATACACAACAACTTGTTAAAAACATGCAGTAATAGAGTAGAATTGAAATATGAAACTTTGGTGTTGATGCAGTCAAGTGTATTGTTAGACCCACTTTCCTCCCACATGCTGGTCAGGTTCATGCCAGAATACCTGTGACTCATCTTGATAAGCTCTTTACATAAGGCACTGAGTCGCTGTAAAAGCTTCACTGAGTTTGAATAAGCAGACAGTGAAAGGTGCCAATATGCAATAACATAAACATGCTTTTGAACAGGTCTTGTCTGCTTATGTCTAGATTTTTTTATTTTTTTTTGTCTGTTTCTGCTTTCTGTGTTTTTGCATTTATTCCTTGTTTTTTCGCTTCCAACATTTGTGTTCTGCTTGTTTGCGGTGACTTCTATCTGCATGTGATGTTTACTACATTAAGCCTTCAAAATATATATAGGGCCAAAAATATCCCAGAGACTGGAAGACTCAAGAGAATGGGGAAATTCAGCATATTCAAGAGAATAAATCAAAACCACTAGAAAAACAGGTATAAGCGAACAATAAAGAGGCAGAATATGAATAATATTTTAATTCTGTCAATCTTTTCTTCAGGCCTGACAACTCTGCAAGTTGTTCTGGACACCGCAGCAGAGAAGAAGTGGCAGGTAACTGCCATTAATGTGGGGAACCTAAAAGACGAGAGGAAGGATGAGGCCTACCGCTCACTGTTCCAAGATCTGGAGAACAAAAAAGAAAGGAGAGTGATACTGGACTGTGAACAGGACAAAGTGAAAGACATCATGGAGCAGGTACTGTGAAGCGCAGAGATGTATTTTATTTTTTTGGTAATCTTTCTGGTTAATGAGTTCTGGATAAAGTAGCACATGCAGCAGGCTTTAGAGGCATAAAGTTCAGTGTATTTGTTTTTGTAAAATGAGTTAAACAGTAAAATTACAAGAATTTGAAAGATAAAAACCAAAATTTTGTATCATTCTTAGATGATATCACATGAGATATGATATTACAACTAATTACGGTCCAAATGTGTAAAATGTGCATAGGGAAGTGCAAATAGCACTGGGAAGGGATCTGTGGTAATTAAAAAAGGGGAAATGTTGGAAATGCTAATAACTCTGTTGTCCTTTAATTAGTCCTGTAGGAGAAAAGTAAGATTCAGTTGAAATATGTGTATCTGACAAAACACTTACAAAAGCAACGTTGTCACATGGACCAGTCGGTCCAGCAGATGTAGAAAGGCACCATAACAATTACGCTAATTGTCCATTCAGGCTGTAAACAAAACTGCAATTAAATGAAAAACAAATGCACATAGACTATTTTTACTCAACCCTTTTCTCACGAGAGAGGCATATCGATTAGCATTTAAAGCATGTAGACGTCTGTTTAACCGAATGCTGGCTGAAATCAATGTCTACAGCCTCGTTGCCTCTTTATCAGGGAAAAACAGAGACTGTTGAGGTGGAAGTTTCTCGCTTTATGTCAAAGACATTTACATAGGAGATACAAGATGTTATTATTCAAATCTCTGTCAAGTAGCAGCCCTGACAAATGGAGGTGTCAGTCAAACAGCAGGATTAGTTTCAGGTGTGTCATACATGAGGTACTGAGATATGGTTTGTTTTGTTTTTTTCTGATAAGAAAACTGACTTCAGAACTGGATCTCTCTGTCTAGCAATATCTGTGACTGTGAATGGCAATGTTTTCTGAAGTGATAATGGTTAAGACTGTCAAACGTGTTAAGGTTGACTGAAACAAATTTTAATGTCTGAATAAATACATGGTGGATTTAGATTGTCCTTTCATTATGTGTGTAATTGTTTTATATCTTCTTGTCAACCTTTTAAAGAACTTGTAAAGAATGGCATCTTAAGAAATGGCAAACAATATTTTTTATTATATTAAGCTGTCTTTTTTTAACTAAGACTTTTTTTTTCACCTTGGTAGGATGCCCTATATTTCTGTTTTAATGCATGTGTGACTCACAACCCTATAGGTCATCACAATCGGCAGGCATGTTAAAGGCTACCACTACATTATAGCCAATCTGGTGAGTTTAAAAAGCATTTACATTTTTTTTTTTAAGATTGAGTTTATAGGTTTCTTAACAGAATAATTAATTTTGATCTTTTTTTAGGGTTTCATTGATGGGGACCTGTCCAAAATTCAGTATGGTGGAGCCAATGTTTCAGGCTTTCAGATTGTTGATTTTGATGATCCCTTGGTTTCCAAATTTGACCAGCGATGGGACGCACTGGAAGAAAAGGAGTATCCTGGAGCTGACAGCAAAATAAGGGTGAGCTTCAGCATGCACATGCTAAACAAAATAGTGATATTTATGTAAATGCAATATAAATCAAATCAGGCTGATATGATGCTGAAACAATAACAGTAATTATTCTATTAAGTTTACTGATTATACTAGCCCTGTGATATAACTCACATGAAGTCAGCTCTTTGGAAATGAAGAGCAGGAGGCAAGTTCAGTTTTGACTCAGTCTAAATTTACATTTAAAATATAACATAACCATAGCCATTCCCAAAAGTGTTCTTTTTCTAAGTGGGAAAGTTTAAGTTCTTTTTAGGGCCACAGTGCTGAAAAATCGGTGAAAAAGCCCTCTGACATTTACAAAACGGAACAAACTTGCTATACATAAATAAATGGTACATAAATAAAAAGAACACCAGCATCAAACATATAATATGCTCTCTAATTAGGACAAGATGTCTTAATAGCAGGGAGGATAATGAGCAGGATGAGTGGTGTGTGTTTGTGTGTGTGGTGTAGAACTTCAGAGGAATATTATTTTTTTTTTTGGTCAAATACAATTCGATGTGTGAACATGAAGCTTACAGTTAAAGCCTTTTTTGACAACTAATTATACTAAGTTGATGAAGGGAGGTAGTGATAGAGGTTTGATTTGGCCATTCAAAAGTAGGTTGTCTCATGCCATTGGAGAGGGAAGTGGAGCAAAGTCCATCCCTGCTAATTAAAACCCCACAAGTTTGCCCCTTTTACCCCAGTGGAATAAATACATTTGTGCACCCATTAAAGATGACAAAAATACAGTTTAAGAGACATTAAACAGTATCATAGAATGTCTTACCAGTGGGTCCTCTAACAATTCTTTGATGCTGTTTGGTATGAAATCATATTTAACTAACCTCAGCTAAACATGAGCAGGGTGTGCGGTCTGTGTTTATTCATTATGTTTTATTATTATTATTGGTAATAATGTTCATTACTTCTGTAACAGCTTTATATATGATTCTGATTGTCTGTGATTCTCAGTCCAAACCCCATCCATTCCTACCGAGGAGCTACATTAACTGACTGTGTGCACTGTGCTTGGTTGAAGTTTAAAAGGTATTGTCAGGACTTACCAGGCAGGACAGGGACACCTTCCTACCCTCCTGTGGCGGTCCATAATCGCATCCCATTTTCTGCCATAGTACACATCGGCGCTGACCTATGACGCTGTACAGGTGATGACAGAAGCCTTTCGATACCTCCACAAGCAACGTATTGACTTTACCAGGAGGGCCAACACCGGTGACTGCTTGGCTAATCCTGCTGTACCGTGGGCTCAGGGAGTGGAGATCGAGCGAGCACTCAAACAGGTAACTCTCTTCTTTTGTTGATGAAGACTCATGACAGTGGTGACAGCACATCACTCTAAGGAAAGGTATATAAACACCCATGCACATGTACACATAGAAATATGCTGACAGCTGCTCTTAAGAGGAAAAAACTAAATACAGACTCGTTTGAGCTTTGATGCAAGATTAAACTCACTATAGTGGTAAACTACAGTGCATTAGTTATTTGCAATCTTCATATAGAGTTTCCATAAGAGCAATGACATGGTTTTCAAATACTTTTTTTCTTTTTATCTTTATCTGTACCACACTGACTTGTCCATCTAAACTCTTACTTAAGGCAGAGCAGAAATGAGTTCCCACAACACAGGGCCCAGGGTAAAAAAAAAATTAAAAATTGATAAAGGCAAAGGATAAAGGCATCAGTTGGAAATGTCCCAGAAAGCTTTTCCAGAATTGATCAGTGATTGGCTTTGATGTTATTCCCAGCCACCCAGGGAGTCGGGATACACTTACAAGAGATCAAGATTAGCTGCCTTTGACCACCCCATGAAGACAGAGAGATGCTGTCCTGGGTTGGGATCAAACATGTCAGAAGATAAGCTTATCTGAGAGTCTTGGATCTCTTCCAAATCAATTTATGTGGCTCTCAAAACCTGTTCAGTGATATTTAGTTTCCCAATATCACAGGGCCCTTACCTTCAAATATCCCCCAAAGTGGGGAGAAAGTGAGGGTATTCACTATGAAGCAAACTTTACTCTGCAACTATTTCTGCAGAACATTTCAGGGTTTGTTTGGGCCATGAGTTAATATTTTCTCAAGGGGGTTCTATGCAGCATAAACACACTGAAATTACTGGTGTCTGGATTGAAGAGAACATCATAGTATTGACACAGTTTGTAATAAGATGATTTTTTTCCCTTCTCTTGTTGGAAGAAGGTTTCAATGATTTTTCATTTTCAGTGTTTCTACAGATCCATCCATCCATCCATCCATCCATCCATCCATCCATCCATCCATCCATCCATCCATCCATCCATCCATCCATCCATCCACTGTTTAACCAATTCAGGGTGGCTTCTTCTTAGTCTCTGATCTGTAAGTTTGATTATACCCTGTGACAGACTATGCAAAATTGAATGGGGATTTGACATTGACAGAATATTAATTACTGTACCAACATGCCACCCAGATGGGACACAACTATTAACAATATATCAGCACTCAAGTCTAGACCTGCCTGACAGTTCTTCATATCATATGAAACGATAAGTATGCAACAAACTGGAACTTAAACTTTAGTGTTTTTTCATGTCTGTCAAATAAACGAGAGGTTGTATGTCTTGTTAAAATTTTCAGAAAATTGGAGTTTGCATTTTTGGTAAGATATGAAATCAAACCACAATTTTGGGGTCTTAACATCAAATGTATTTTGGAAATGGTGATTAAAAACAAACAAACCTCTGTTGTCCTTAAAAATAATAATAATAAAGTTTAAAAAAAAATCCTTAAAGGAGGATCCTTCCCTTTTTTTTTATCGTCTCCGCTGTTATTGAAGATGCCTACCAAAAGAGTTGAACGAAAAGAGTTGAAGAATGTTCTCTAAATACGTGCTGAGTCGATGCTGTAATTTCCTCTCCAATCTGGACGCCACTGGGTTCACTCAGACTTTCTGCCACTTTGTAGTTCAGTACAAAATAGTATTTGAAGTCGTTTAAGATCATGATAAGAACTCTGAGGAAGACGAGAGTCACAGGAAGCAAAGAGCAAAGTGCACTTCTCACTGAACCTTCTCACATGCCTGTCACTTTGGGGAACTTGTGAATGTTGGATGAGGCCATGGAAACATCACCATGTGGTGATTCTGGGCAATCAAACTCTGAGTGAAGAGGTTTTTGAGCACTGCATTACTTGGAAAAAAAAAAAAAAAAGCATTTTACTTCTCTAAAGCACTCCCAATCATCTCCTGATGACTTAGCTAAGAACATCTCTTCCTTGTTGTTCAAATTGGCAGCTATTTATTGATTAAGCCCAGATAGATTTATGTACCACTTAGTACGTATATCTCCTCACAAAATCTGTATGATCCAGGAAACACCATGAATGTATTTTACTTTAAAGACCTCTCCTTTTAACCTAAGGAATGGCAAACACACATGTATTGTGTTAGTTGACTGATCATCCATCCATCCATCCATCCATCCTCTTAAACTTTGGAAACAATGATGATGACTTCCTTGGACTCCATGGTTTTAGTAATTACCTTATTGTGTAATAGTTCGTTACACCTTCAGATTAAAATATTTAGCTATCACACCAACTATCTAGATTTGACTTTAATGACTTGAATGTATTCACTATTGACAGATCCTGAAATATTTGAATTCCAAAACATTTGTTTTGCTTCTAAAACATAAACCTACTACCTGCTATGAGCTCATCACAAAGCTGTTCATCACAGAGCAGTCTTGCACACTTGTCTGATCTTGTGTTTCTAAGGTGCGTGTGGAAGGCCTGACAGGAAACATCCAGTTTGACCAACATGGCAAGAGAGTTAATTACTCAGTGAATATAATGGAATTAAAAAGTAATGGTCCAGTAAAAGTAAGTGCCTTGACATTCATTTTTACTAAAATTTGAACAGAAGCTGAATATATAATCATAAATGTTAACATGCGAAAAATATGTTTTGCCAAGCACCATTGGGGCTGACTTTTTGTGGGGAAAAAGTGCATTTGTTTATGCATAGCGTTGTCTTTTGTTTTTATGCATAACTTTTAAACATTTATGCTTTTTTATAGTTTGAACTGAACCCTCAAACCATCTTTTAACCAGCACTTTTTTTCTTCTTGAATTTCATTCATTTTTTTTCCAACAGATTGGATACTGGAATGAAGTGGACAAAATGGCTGTCACCAAATCAGATGTCTTTACAAATGACACAACAGGAATGGAAAACAAAACAGTTATTGTGACCACCATCTTGGTAAGTTTAAATAAGGACTGTACAACTAATTACATACTACAGCATCTTGTGATTGTAGTTTTATTGTCTCAGTTCTGCCCTTAAGTAGTTGGCGAAACAGTTCTTCAACCACCGGGTACCAAATTTTTCAGAGTTTATTTTGTTATTACCTTTCAATTAAGGAGAGAAGTGTCTCTCTTTTTTAATACAATGATTTCACCACTATTTTCATACTACAAGGCTGTGCTGTCCTGTCATCCAGGTGTAAGACCTTTGTCTTTGAATCTGCTTTTCACAAATGTGCTGAACAGTGTTCTCTGTTTTTTGTCCCTGTGCTTCAGGAAGCTCCATATGTAATGCTGAAAAAGAATGCCGACCTTTTTGTAGACAATGAACGTTACGAGGGTTACTGCGTAGATCTTGCTGCAGAGATAGCAAAGCACTGTGGCTTCAAATATCAACTGAAAATAGTGGGGGATGGGAAGTATGGAGCCAGAGATGCAGAAACCAAAATCTGGAATGGGATGGTTGGAGAGCTGGTTTATGGAGTGAGTTAATCTACTCATCTGAAGGCATATTTTAAAGCTTTTCAAAGAAATAACTGTAGTCTTTGATTAACAGCCCATCTAATCTCAAGTGGTATTTCTTAAATCTTTTTTTTTTTTTTTTTGCCTTCTGGTTTGACAGAAAGCAGACATCGCAGTGGCTCCTTTGACCATCACCTTGGTACGAGAGGAAGTCATCGATTTCTCCAAACCGTTCATGTCTCTGGGCATTTCCATCATGATCAAGAAGCCTCAGAAATCCAAGCCTGGAGTGTTCTCTTTCTTGGATCCACTGGCTTATGAGATTTGGATGTGTATAGTTTTTGCTTACATCGGCGTCAGCGTGGTGCTGTTCCTTGTCAGCCGCTTCAGCCCCTATGAGTGGCACACTGAGGAGTATGAGGATGGGCAGATCCAGACCAATGAGTCAACTAATGAGTTTGGCATATTCAACAGCCTGTGGTTCTCCCTTGGAGCCTTTATGCGACAAGGTTGTGACATCTCTCCTAGGTAAGTCAGAAAAACCAACAACTTCCAAACTGGCTGTGCTTTAATTAAAGTCCTTTTATACTGTAAGTAACAAACACACATTTTCCACAGCAACTGCTTAAATATGAGTAAAAACAAATTTTACAACTTTTAACCTTCATCGACCAGATATAATTTTAGCTCTGCTAGCAGTGTGGGTCTGGGAATTGTATTATGGTCTGCAACTTAGATCCCACACATTTTGGTCCAAAGTAAAGTCTTGTATCATAGATCATTACTTGAAAAAGATGATGACTGGGATGGCATATGTCAGCATGTAACATGTAAGGTTTGAGCATGTAACCCAAACCATCATGATGATCCATTTTGCTGTGTAATGATTTGTCAACCAGTGGCTAAAAGTGATGCCAAATGTCAAGATGATTTGTTCATTCTTTTATTCAGTGCCTTCATCATATATTCTGTATTGGTTTTACAATTGTTACATCACATTTGCTCAGATGAGAAGTGATGAAAATATTCTTCTTACAGAATTTACTGTCAAATTAATATTTGTATTGGAGATTTAATACCTTGTGAGTAGACACGTGTGCTCAGCAGTGATTCCAGTAAGGTTAGAGTCATGTACTCTTCAGAGATGACTCAATGTGTATTTTAAGCTGTCCTTTAGATCTCATTCCAATTATGTGCTGTCAAATTCAACAGAAATCAAGAGGCAGTGATTTTATTATGTTTAAACATGTGGAACAAAGGGGTTTTTTTTTTAAACTTTTGAACATTTTATTTTTGATATTGTGGTCTTTGTCCATACCACACAAGCCAGTTATTAAAATGCAAGACAGAACAATTTTATGTTAAATGAAAATTTAATATAAAACACAAAGAGGCTGTATCAGATGCCATTGGGATCGACTCCAATGAAACACTGAAAAAAAGGGAGGGAGGGATGGATGGATGGATCTATCTCTCGGATATTAGATATTACTCAGAAATTAGTTAAACTAGTACATCGCCATGCTAGAGTATTGTTTGGTCTGTTTATGGTCTTGTCAAACTGATATAGTTAAACACATTGAGAAAAGTAAAAAATAGAGGTGGTTAATGTTGTTAAAATGTTAAAAATGGGTCATTTTAGCGTTCAAATCCACCTTGGCCGGGGTCTTTCTGTGTGGAGTTTGCATGTTCTCCCCCGGTCTGCGTAGGTTTTCTCCGGGTACTTCGGTTTCCTCCCACAGTCCAAAGACATGCAGTTACTGGGGTTAGGTTAACTGGTGACTCTAAATTGCCCACAGGTGTGAATGTGAGTGGTTGTCTGTCTCTTTGTGTTAGGCAGGCTGGCGACCTGTACAGGGTGTACCCTGCCTCTCGCCCTATGACAGCTGGGATAAGCAAAAGAGAATGGATGGATGGATGGATGGATGGATGGATGGATGGATGGATGGATGGATGGATGGATGGATGGATGGATGGATGGATGGATGGATGGATGGATGGATGGATGGGTCATTTTTAGTACATTGCTAGGTCGTTGCCAGAAAATGTGATGGCATCAGAATATAATTTAGATGTTATTGTCATGAAATAAACAAGACAATGCTTTTATAAGGTAATATGGGCTATAGATAACCTTCAGGGGCCCAAAATGTAGCTGTGTGCCAAGTTTAGTTGCTCAATCTCTAATGGTTTAGGAGGAGTTTACAGACAAAGAAGTAAACTTAATTTATACTTCATGTCTGCCTTTCATTAAATTATAAAAGCTACAATTTTCAAAGCTGTGCATTATGAAGTCTAGGCATGTCTTGTGATTCATGCAAAATTACCTGCCTCAAGATAGCCACATCTCAAGAAAACTGTTGTATGTTTGTATGTTTTGTCTGAATGTGATGAAAAAACAAACAAACAGATAAACACAAGTTAAAACATCTTTATATTTTTTTGTCTTTACAATAGATCTCTGTCCGGGCGTATTGTTGGTGGTGTGTGGTGGTTTTTCACCTTAATCATCATCTCCTCCTACACGGCTAATCTGGCTGCTTTTCTGACTGTTGAGAGGATGGTTTCTCCCATTGAAAGTGCAGAAGACCTGGCTAAACAGACTGAGATAGCTTATGGGACTTTGGACTCTGGCTCTACGAAAGAGTTTTTTAGGGTAAGAGATATTTAGTTTATATTCTGAAGCTAACAGAGCTTTTATAACCAAGCTGTATTAAAAGCAGGTTTTCTTTTCTCAACACAGCGCTCAAAGATTGCCCTTTTCGACAAAATGTGGACATACATGCGCAGTGCAGAGCCCTCTGTGTTTGTGAAAACCACAGCAGAGGGGGTTCAGAGAGTCCGCAAGTCCAAAGGGAAGTATGCCTACCTGCTGGAGTCCACCATGAATGAATACATCGAGCAGCGAAAGCCCTGCGACACCATGAAGGTGGGAGGCAACCTAGACTCCAAGGGCTACGGAATCGCCACGCCGAAAGGATCCTCATTAAGGTGGGTGGAATAGTATAACAATGTGTCCAATGTTGTTATAGTATCCCACCTACCCTG